>NW_026126836.1:0-66153 GCF_943737965.1 Phodopus roborovskii | reverse complement strand
TTAGACTTAATATTGAAAACAGTATATGGGAGTCTAAGTTTGTCATTGTAAATGAATTACATTTATTACCTACGATGACCAGGCTTTATTTCACGACTTTGTTCAGTTCATTACTCAGTAATAGGCATGTATTGTGTATGTCTTAATGATTTTCAACAATTAAGTTATTAGCTTATATAAGATATTCATTACAGATTCATTCATTTAGTGTGAGCCCTAAATATTTGAACTGAAGATTTAATTGAAGCTCCCTTTATCATCAAAAGCCAAGCATCAATCATGATAGTCCCTACAGAGAAACTGGTAACCTCAAATTTTGATCATTTCATACAGTACTATTACAGACTATCAGAGGTTTCTTGAAAGACTCAGTTTTTCAAAGTATTAATATATTAACCAAGTTGGAAGACAAGAAGCTAATGTCTCTTCTATCTCAGTTCCTATTAATTTGAGGGGAATTAACAACACCTTATAAATCTTAATTATTAATGGTACAGTGGTGGCTAGTCTCATATCAACTTGACACAAGCTAGGAAATATCTGTCTCTCAGTTCCTATTAACATGAGTAACCTTCATTATTAAAATATTAATTATTAAACATATTGTGGTGGCTAGTCTCTTATCAACTTAGTACAAGCTGAGTTGTCTGAAGGAGAGACCTCACATAGGAAAAAACTAACCCATAGGATCAGCTGTGGGGCATTTAGCCCAGCGTGTTTGATGCTTGAGGGCCCAGGCGTTGTAGGTGGGACCATCCCTGGGAATGGTGGTTCTGGGTTCTATAGGAAGGCAGAGTTGACTAAACAGAGGCCTGAAGCCAGTAACCAGCATCCCTCCATCCTCAATGCCTCTGCCATCGGCTCCTCCCCTCAGGTTCCCTTCTCTACTTAGGTTCTTGCTCTGACTTTTTAAAAAAAAAAAAAAAAAATTACCAGTGGGAAAATATAATTTAAATAAACCGGTTTTCTTCTGAAGGTGTTCCTAGTTGTAATGTATCATCACAGCTAATAGTAACCCTATAACACCTTATCTTATTTGCCAAACCTTATTTTTTTACTTGTGAAAATCTCCCAAAGCCTGGTTTTTAATAAAAACAAATCTGAAGTGAACCTTTATAACCTTAGAATGTATAAACTTT
Source organism: Phodopus roborovskii (assembly GCF_943737965.1). Taxonomy (NCBI): domain Eukaryota; kingdom Metazoa; phylum Chordata; class Mammalia; order Rodentia; family Cricetidae; genus Phodopus; species Phodopus roborovskii. The sequence continues at coordinate 65,014 of NW_026126836.1, read as the reverse complement.
AGTTTTGAAATGGATCCTATTCAGACATATGTTGTTACTTATTTCAAAAATTTTCTTGGTGCCTAACAGTTAGTAAGAACATGGAAGTAAATTACAGAGACATCTCTAAGTCACTGATACTGTTGACCACACATCCTTGGGAGGACTTTTGTAGCTGCCTCTAACTTTATATTTTTTCTTATCAAGACATCTGCAAATAAATCTTTGTCATTTTTCCTCATTCCAAATAAATACAAAGACTTGAAGGAAAGGTCATAATGAGGTCCTATTCCTCTTATCACTACCCACTTCACGAGAGAATTTCAAAATGCGATCTGAGAGGCCACCAACATTTCCCAGGAACAAAGATAACCAATACATTTTGAGGGACAGGATACAGGTCTGAGCCACAGAGGCATACAAGCCAGAAAAATAAAGGAGACAACAGAAAACCCCGCGATTTCTTCTGTTGTAGGCACTAAGTAGTTTTAGTCTCTCTGTGTCAGTTTCCTCAGGTAGAAAGGAGGTTGAGATGGACGACAACATGATGATGGAAGTTGCCAGAAAGGACACTCTATGAAAGCATTCCGTTCATAAATGCAGCTTTTAAGAGCCACAGAAAATGGTCTCTTCAACGTATAGTCCTGAAGTTGCTACTAGAATTTCTAATGCTATTTTTTCCCCCTAATCTCATCATTCTCTATTATTTTATTTATTTTCCCTTTATTAAATTTTATTACAGCAGCATCAGTTCACTGAACTGAAATGGGGGACCTATACAGAAGCACAAACTAATATTTTCAGGCTCTAGATATGTTAAATAAAGCAACTAAAAATGATTAAAACTCATGAAATTCATAACTTCCCATACAATTACCATGACTGGCCCCACTCCTTCTCTGCACCCAAAGACCCTAGAGGTTTCAGGTTGAAGGAATAATTGAGTAGCCAGTTTGACCCTGACTCAGAGCTATTTGAAAAGCACTCCCCTCCTGTTCGAATGCTGCCCATAATCTAGGGTCTCTGAAGTTTCCAAAACACAAACCTTGGAAATAACAGAAATACCTACCCACAAACTCAGGCATCTCAATTTTAACAACTCTCCAGTATCAGCCCTTTCCAAGAATTATCACAAACAATATCTTCGGATAAATTCCCGAAACTGCCTAAAAGCTAATAACATCCTGCAAACTAAATCTAAGCCTAAGAGGCCAAGACGTGTGGGATATTTGTGGAAAACTAGAGGTGGATTGTGTGATAAGAGCTTTTACTGGCAATGAGACTTTGGGGCCTTTTCAAGAGCAAAAAAAGTACTCAGCCCAAATTTTCCATGCCCAGGTGTAGAATGTCCCAGAGTTGCCTCTATTCCCCCTAGCGACTTTATAGGGACATATGACTCATGCTTTAAGCTCAAAAGATGTACCTTCTCTGACAACCCTCATGCAACTACCTAAGGAACTGATCTAGAGCAATTTTGCTCCCCAGGAACCCCACCCCACTGCCATACATCTGCATCCCAGGAGACGCAAACTTCAAGATTGCAATTAATGCCTTTCAATATGAGACTGGCCAAGAACTCTTCCTAAGGCACTGTCACCTAAAGCAAAGGACTTGCTCCGTACCCTAACACATTCACACAAGACAAGTTTTATTTCTGGGAAAAAACGCTTGTAGGGACTAAAACAAAATTGCCAGGCTTTGCCTGTACATCCTCGAGTGCCCTCAGGGTGGTGTTCAAGGTGGAGAGAGAACCAACTACCTTTGCTCATCTACTTCTTCCTCAGGGAAAGGGGATGAAGAGCATCACACCAGGTCCACTGTTGTAGCTTCGCAGAAGTAGAAGTTCAACAGGGTCACTGCTGTACTGAAGCCAATCTCAGCAATTTTGAGCATTTGACTTTTGTGCTGAGCTTGTGCTTGTTTTCAATTTCTTAAACTTCTGTAACCCTACATGGACTCTAATATGGTATGGTAACCCTAAACCACAGTTCTTGTTCTGTAATGATAGCCCTAGAACTACCATGTCTCTCCAGAGTGTCCCAATTTGTTCCATTGTTCACTTAAATACACATGGCCGAAAGCAATTTTAGTGCAAGAAATTGTAATATTTTCTCTTACACTTCCAGGGCACAGTCCCTTTGTCAAGAGCAGTCAGGATAGGGCTGCCTTCCTCCTCTAAACTGGACAAGTCCAGCATGAGCTGAAATGAATACAGCCATCCAGACATCAAGCAAAAGGGGGTATGTTAAGAGGCCCCAGAGATGGTAGTATCCTGAATGAAATGGGCAATGCTGTCCCAGGAGGGGGAAAGCTATTTTCTGCTGTTCTGTAGTACCACAAACTGGTGCCTTTTGAAGGTGTTTCCAATTGTCTAAGTAAATATTGGATGATAAAAAATCAAGTCATCTTAGAGATAGATCTGTTCTAGAAGGACTTGATGGGTCTGTTGAATGGATCATCTGGTATAAGTGTGTGCCACCAAGCCTAGGGACCTGAGCAGGAGAGAAACAACCCCTAAACATGGTCTGTGACTTCTGTTTACAGACTGTGCATGTGTGTCCCACAGCAGCCTTAAACACTGAACATATGTCAACTAGCCCACATAAATAATAGATGAAAAAAATCAGTGTGTTTCTAAACTGAATGGAGTTTAGTGTCCCCTTCCTAAGGATAGCAGGAGAGAAAGTCTGTGAGCCACCTGTCTCAGGTCACAACAGAAGCCACATGTCAAACTTAACTAAAAATGCCATAGATTTTCTTTTCCCAATAAAGATCCCATATAGGTAAGGGGATGTTTCGTGGTGGAGACCACAGCAAGCATACACATCTCATTGAGTGCCATCCGTGTACAAAACCTAAAATTAAATAAAAATTACTGTGCATTTGGGGACTCATAAATGGGCTAGAGTGGTACTTTATCCCACCCCTCCTTGAGATGAGGAGCCTTCTCATTCATTGCAGCCTGGAGTAGCCACAGAGAGTGAGTGCCAGGCCTCAAGGCAAGAAAAAAGCAGAGAAGGCCATTCCACCTCCAGGACTCCCCATAGTCAATGACTCTTCTGCTTACTAGCACTCAAGCCAGAACATATGTAGCCAAACCATGTGAGGGCCTGTATAATGTCTCAACTCTGAATTTCCCTGTGCCTAACTATATTAAGGAGCCCGCTGTTAGCACTAGGACAATGTGACAGGAAGGGAGAGCAGACGGGTGTCCTAGAAGTCTTTCTCATTCTGGGTTTGGCAGGCCAGGATATGCTCTCTAAGACACGAGAAAGTGGGAGCCCCAGTGTTTGCCTATGGTACTGTCTGGTGCTAACAAAGCCTTTGCCTGGGTCCTGGGCAGAATATCCCTCATCGCGCCCAGCCTCCACCAAATGTCTCAGCATCTCTACTACCTCAGCCAGCAGCAGGGCATAGGAGAAGCCTTTGCGCCCTTAGGCTCTTAGGCTCTCAGCTGCCTGAGCCTCTGTCTGGAGATTGTCCCATGTTCCCTTCACTCACTGAGTGGATGTCCTCTCCTGTACTCACTGGGAACCACAACAGTCGCCAGAGGCTGATGCCCAGGGTCCCAGCGGTCTCAGTGGCTCAAGTCCCAGCTGAGGCCATGCCATTGTAACCAATCTTCAAGGATATCTCCATCTCCATGGATGAGATGAGGGTTTACCTGGGGGGGTTAGGAGAGGGCTTGCAGGGACCCCCTGGTGGAGGTGACACAGTCTGGTCAATTACTACCAGGCCCAAGTACTTAGATTTAAACTGTGCTAGGAAGGGCCCTAACTTACTTCCATGATAGTTTTCTTGCTTTCATTAATGGCGTTTTGTGGCTGTTGTTGTTACTACTGAAACTTGTTTGTTTTGAAACGGGTGAAGCCAAACTCTGGTGTTAAACTCCCAATCTGCACTCTTGCTACTCTGCTCTCCTTTCTTTACCTTTGCCTTCTCTCCTCTGATGTTCTATAAAAATTTTCATCCATCCTGCCCCTTCCCACATCACTAAACTTGTTTGTAGCTGACAGACCCTGCCTCACAGTGTACTCCTCCCCAACTGTGCCCACCAAGTGCTCACTTACCCACCATTTGCCCTGTGCCTGCCAGCCCCAGTCTCCAATGATTTAAGGGCCATTAACTTCTCAGTAACAGTCCAGAAAGCGGTGCAGGTAGCCAACTAGCTATTGCTGACTCAGGAGCCTTCTGGACACACTGAGCGTTGCTGGTCTAAGGAAATAATTTATGGACAGCACATTAGTGGAAAGGTGAGCGCAACAGCACCTCCACTACTTGCAGCAACAGAGCCCCAAAGCAGAGATGTGAGAGACTCTAGTCAATCCCATGTGAAGACCAATCTGTACCAACCAACCAAGGAGGCAGAACAAGTATCAGTTTGCACAGGGCCTCTATAAGCTGTACAGACTCCCTTTGTACCCCAAGTATAAGAAGGGAAAGATATTACACATATTGTAAAACATTAGTTTCTGTCATTTTCATCATAAAAGTATAAGGAGGAACTGTAGGGGTGAAACAGCTGACCTCCAAGAAACAGAAGCTGTTGTAGCCCCCCCTATGTGTAGCCAATTTCTCAGGCTTCCTATTGGGCCACCACCATTTCACCTAAGGGGTCTGGGTCTTGCCCCCAAGCTTTCTACAGCCCAACACCACACATGCTGCCACTTTCCTCCTTGCTCCTTGTCTTTATCCGGTTCGTCATCTCCATATTCTTGCTCCCCCACCTCAGCGTACTCCAGCACCCTCAGAATGCTAAAAGTTGTTGTTGCTAGGAAGCTGCTGCAGGAACAGCCACAACGCTCTATGTTCCTAGGGCTTGGAGAACAATCCAGTCCTAATACATGTTTTTCCTCTTGACCTATGCTGTAGCTAAATTACCTTTACCATGGTGACTCTGGAGCTTTGCTTGGGGCAAGGACTTCACCTACTTCCACTGCATGCCCAGTGCCTGGTGGGTACTTACCCCATGCAGCCCTCACTGGGAAATCCCCACCTGGCCCTGCATATCCCCTTGGTCACCACTCGCCTTCCAATTCCCTCTCCCCTGTCTGCCCAAGTCACATGGGTTCCATGCTATCTCCAGCCCCAGGACCCCTGTCTTAGACAGTGCTGCATCCACTGAGTGGAGTTAGAGCTCTGCCAGCCTCAATAGTCTCAGTTCCCCAGGACTGAAAGTGGGCACCAGTGAGGCATTCAGAGAGGTGCTGCCCCCTGGGGCACCAGGCAGGGTGACATTGCAACAGCCATACTTAGATGCCCTACGGAGCCTTGGACTCAAACTCTGCTGGGAGGTGCCCCTTCCATTTTGGGTACTCAGTTCATTTTCTTGTTGTTGTTGTTGTTGTTACTGTTACTACAAGTATTTGTTCCTGTAAAAATAAAAGCCAAAGGAACTTTAAGAGTGCTTATGGTGTGGGAAGGTGTCAGATAAGTTAAAACTCTAGTAAACAAAAACAAAAACATCAACCCAGCATCAGTAGCTAAGAACTCATTCCATCTCTTCATTCCTGTGAAAGCCTTAGTTACAGTTCAGATGTGAGAACTCTCACCTTGGAAGAGTTCCTAAAGTTTTCTTAGGTCAGTGTGAGTAAATCAGTTACCATCTCCCTAAACTACTCTATTCCAGAATTCCAATAGGTTGCCAAGAAGGGCCTTCATAAGAGTAGCTAATCCTCTTCCTGGTTTGTTGTGGTTGTTTTCCTGGTTCATCTTTTGTAACAAAGTAACAATTGTCTGGGGTGGGGGGAACCCTTGTTTTCCAAGGTTGATACTGGCTTTCTTGCAACCATGATGTCTGTGTTTGCCTTAGAGTCTTTCCTCTGCTCTTGGGAAACCTTGAGCAATGCTCAGTTTCTAATTGTTCTGTAAATGGGCTTATTTTTTTTATCATCTCCAGAGTTGAATCCCACCATTGCCCCACAACTCAATGTGAAAAAAGTATTTAACATATTTATTACCTTGTAGAAAAGTATACAATAATAATAGTTATTCATATAGTTGCACATTCTGTGTTTTGAGTATGATAAAACAATAGATATATACTTTTATATGTTTACATTATAATTGACATTATTAGTTAAAAATGATTTGATGCCCTTTCATACCTACTATATGCATTTTAAAACTACACTGGTGTATTTTATTGTAAACAAAGAAAAAAATCTTACTTTAAGAGTATGTATGTAATATTTACTTCAAGAGTAACTATGTAAAATTTGCTGAGCTGAATTTTTTCAGTAATCAATTTATCTTAATGTTGTGCAAGTAGTTTTTGTAAACATTTGAGTTTTTCAAGACTCAATGATATTTTAGCCCATACCCCTAATATAAAAGAGGGAAAATAAAAGAATTAACATATACTTTTCAGTCAGGATATATGTACCATGAATTTCTAGTTTGATCTTATTTACACAAATTAAAACAATCTCATTCTACAGTGCCATTGAGTGTAAAGATCTTTTGCAATATTGGGAAAATGGTCTCACTGTCTTCATAAACCAGAACATTCTTTAAATCTCCCTCAATCAATTAAGTATGCCATTAGTGATTGGAGAAAGTATGAAGGACAGGTAGGCTCACCTGCAAAAAACAGTTTTACCACTGTATGTATGTATGTATGTATGTAAGTATGTATATTTAAAAGGCCATTGAGTGCAGAAATGGCCTGCATTACATGATATGCCTTATTTAATGACATGACTAAACGTGTGCCATTATTTTTCAGTGTATAAGGACAGGCATGTCTCCAAGGCTTTCCTGGATAGTGGATGAATGAATAGTCACTTAGTTCACATGGGAGGTTAAACTAAACACCCTAAGTGTCATCTGCACACTTTAACAAGCATAGTTTTTTTTTAATATAACAGCATAAAGTCAAAGTGACTTGTAATATATTTGGGGAAATTGTTAATAACAAACAGTGAATATAACTATTGCACTATAAATGTTTTGAGGATCCTCCCAATAAAGTTTTTTAGAAAAACAAGAAAAAAAACATAGAAATTATATATTTAGAAATCAAAATGTCACTAATTGAAATTTAGATATTAAATGTATGTGTAAATTTAGTTGAAAGGGAGTGATTTGCACATTTTATAAATTTATCAAGAGACTGAACTAAAGGATGCCAGATTCTTCAGTTCAACAGTCCTAAATGAAACCAATACAAAACTTAAAATACAAACCATTTCCTGGTTAAGGCATTGTGCTTAATAAAAAGTTTGTGCCTGGACAGACACTGTTCATTTTCTCTGCTACACTCTAATAAAACAGCAAATTTTGAATTGCTGTGCCTGTGTGACCAGAGTACCGGGGTGGTGGAGGGTGTAGGGACTGAAGTACTCAACAGACCACCACGAGAAGAGAGGAAGAAGCTCTTTATTATAGAGAGTTAATGGGCTTATATATCCAAGTTAGGAAATGAGCTAATATAGGAGGAAGCCATGCACCATGGACACCCTGGGTCAAGATGCGGGCACTATGTACTAGGAATTTCAGAGAACATCCTAGTCTGCTCAACCTTGACAGCACAGAAATTCTACAGCCAGGGGGTGGGGGGGTAGAGAAGAGAGCTGTAAGGGACAAGTACATAAATTTCTCAACATTGTATGGCTCTTCATGAAGGGTAACATCAAGTAGGGGAAATTGACATAGACAAGCAATATCACAAAGATGATACCTTTTATTGAATATTCATTTTCAGTTATACTCTGCCTACAAAAATCCAAATATAACTCTGAGGTATCTGTTAATGAAATTGTGTTCAAATATAGATTTACTATATTGGTTTTTGAGTACCATTTTCTTATGTATCTTACCTTGGCCAGTTCCTGCTTTGTATTCCAGGCAGACCTTGATTCCAAATTTCTTCCGGTCTCTGAATCACCACAGCTCAACATACCCAAACTTACAGGACATTTGGAAAGCAGTACTAAGAGAAAATTTCACGCTCAAAGGTGCCTACATGAAGAACTGGGAGAATAGTCAGTAACACTAGAGAATTAACCAGCGCTCCCAAAACCTTTAAAACAACATAAAAAAAAAAAAAAAGGAAAGAAAGAAAGAAAGAAAGAAAAGCAAACTCACTCAATATGAGTAGATGCCAGGAAATAATGAAATTGAGGGCTAAAATAGCTAAAATGAATACAATGACAATCGGTGAAACAAAGACTTGGTTCCTTGAGAAAATCGGCAAACAAACCAAAGGGCAGAGAACATACAAATTAACAAAATCAGAAATGAGAGGAGGCACAACAACAGAACACTGAGGAAATCAGAGAAATCTTCAGGTCATACTTTGAATATGTACCTCTCAAAATTCAAAAATTTAACAGGAAGACAATTTTCTGGATAGATATCTCTATCACTAACCAAAATTAAATAATGGACAGGGAGAGGAATTTAAAAGACTTATAACCCCTAATGAAATAGAAGCAGTAATTGAAAAACTCCCCATCCAAAAAAGAAGGAAGAGGAAGGAGAGGAATAGGAGAAGGAGGAGGAGAAGAAGAAAGCTCAGGGACAAGATGTTTTCACTGCAGAATTTTACCAGAAATTCAAAGTAAAGCAAATAAAAAACTACTCAAATACTTCTACATAACAGGAGCAGCAGGATCACTGCCAAACTCTTTTTTATGAGGATAGAATTACTTGGTAACAAAACCACACGAAGAAACAACAAAGAAAGAGTTCTATAGACCAATTCCCTCATGAACTTTGATGCAAAAATATTGAATGAAATAATGACAAATAGGCTTCAGGCTTGCTTTTGTATCAGAACAGGAGCCAGAGGATTGATTGCTGCTCTATGAATGGTGCTGTGGGGAATTCTGGGAGGAGCATGGATCAACAGAGAAGCTGAAGCACATTCCTGCAGGCAAGATCCTTGACCCCCAAATCCGGGCCCCTGCCAAAGAACAAGGTCTCAGCTGGAGAGCGCCAGTTTCCAGTGAGATCCCACTACCCTGCAAAACCTTCTCAAGTTCCAGCCCAGCCCTCGTCCTCTTCTGCCTGCTATTGGCCAGAGGTGAGTCTGGGCCCAATCGGGGCTGCCTGTCCCCTTCAACCTCTTTTCCCCCCTCCCCCGCCTGAACTCCCTAGATTGGCCCCTGATCCTGCTGCTCCTGTCTCCAGTCCCCTTTGAGAGCACCCTTGGAGCTCTGATACACCCCCACCCATCCCAACCTCCAGCCTACCCCCCTACCCTGTGCCCTACCCCACCTACGGTCCTGCAGCTCTGGTTGAGCACTGGGACAGAGGGTGGAGCCAACAGTCCACCTTACTTTGAGACCTCTAGGAGCAACTCCGAACAAAGGAGACCTGACTATCCACGTGGGACCACCTGTAATTTCCACCGGCTTGGTCCCTGACCCCGCCTCCAGTCCTCTGCTGGAGTCCCAGGCCCCTCCCAGAGATCCGCCTATCTCTGGAGGTCCACTTGGAGTTCCTGCAGGAAAGATCCTTGACCCCCAAATCCGGGCCCCTGCCAAAGAACGAGGTCTCAGCTGGAGAGCGCCAGTTTCCCAGTGAGATCCCACTACCCTGCAAAACCTTCTCAAGTTCCAGTCCAGCCCTCGTCCTCTTCTGCCAGCTATTGGCCAGAGAGAAGCCTCCAGAGAGCTTGGACCACACAGAGATACAGACATTGAATCTTTGATCCACATAAGCCCATCTGGGAAGGACCATAGAGAGAGGGAAGAGACACCACCAACACCTACAGGAAGAAACTATGGGAAGAAGGTAATACAAGAGAACACCTAACAACAGAAAGACAAACATGACACCACCAGAATCTAGGGAATCTACACCAACTAGAATGGAACACAACAACAAAGCAGAGGAAGCAGAAGGGTACGACTTAAAAATCACCATCATAAAAATGATAGAGGCCCTCAAAGAAGATATGAGAAAATCCCTTAAAGAAATAGAGGAAAAAACAAACAAAAAAGTGGAAGAAATGAACAAATTCCTTAAGGAAAGTACAGAAAGCCAAGAAAAAACAATTAACCAGGGTGAAGGAAACGGTTCAAGATTTGAAAACCGAAATTGAGAAAATAAAGGCAACACAAATGGAAGGAAAGCTGGAAATTGAAAAGCTGGGCAAAAATCGGAAACCACGGACACAAGCATAACCAATAGAATTCAAGAGATGGAAGAGAGAATCTCAGGCGCAGAAGATAAACTAGAAGAAATAGATTCATCGACCAAAGAAAACCATAAATCCAACAAATCCTTAACACACAATATCCAGGAAATGTGGGACACCATGAAAAGGCCAAACCTAAGAATAATAGGCATAGAGGAAGGTGAGGAAGCCCAGCTCAAAGGTGCAGAAAACATATTCAACAAAATCATCGAGAAAACTTTCCAAATCTGAAGAAGGACATGCCCATGAAAGTACAAGAAGCATACCGAACCCCAAATAGGCTGGACCAAAGAAAAAGACCCCTCGACATATAATAATCAAAACACCTAGCATACAGAATAAAGAAAAAATATTAAGAGCAGCGAAGGAAAAAGGACAGGTAACATATAAAGGCAGACCTATCAAAATTACACCTGACTTCTCCATGAAACCCTCAAGGCCAGAAGGTCCTGGATAGATGTTCTAAAAGTATTAAGAGAACACGGATGCCAGCCCTAGGCTACTATATCCAGCAAAACTCTCAGTCAATATAGATGGAGAGAACAAGATATTCAATGACAAAACCAGATTTTCCCAATATGTATCTACAAATCCAGCCCTACAGAAAGTATTGGAAGGAAAATTCCAACCCAAGGAAGGTAACTACGCCCACAAAAATGTAGGCAACAGATAATCCCAACTACACCAGAAAACCTAGGGTGAAGCAGAACAAATATATTCACAATACCACTGCCAACAACAAACCTAAATCAAACAACCATCAACAATCAATGGTCCTTACTCACCCTCAACATTAATGGTCTTAACTCACCTATAAAAAGACACAGATTAACAGAATGGATACGAAGACAGAATCCATCCTCCTGCTGCATACAAGAAACACATCTTAGCTCCAAAGATAGACATTACCTCAGGGTAAAGGGTTGGGAAAAGATTTTCCAATCAAATGGAAATAAGAATGCAAGCAGGCGTAGCTATCCTAATATCTAACAAGCTAGACTTCAAACCAAAACTAGTCAAAAGAGATGAAGACGGTCATTTCATATTCATCTCAGGAGAAATCCATCAACACAAAGTCTCAATTCTGAACATCTATGCCCCCTAATACAAAGCCACCCACATTCGTAAAAGACACACACTACTAAAACTCAAAGCTCATATAAAACCCTCACACACTTATAGTGGGAGACTTCAATACACCACTCTCAACACTAGACAGGACCACAAATCAGAAACTCAACAAAGAAACAAAAGAATTAACAGAAGTTATGTCTCAACTGGGGCTAACAGACATCTATAGAACATTACATCCAAAGACAAAAGAATATACCTTCTTTTCTGCTCCACATGGAACCTTCTCAAAATCGACCACATACTAGGAGACATAACAAACCTCAACAGATACAAGAGAATAGAAATAGTCCCCTGTATCTTATCGGACCACCATGCTTTAAAATTGGAATTCAACAACAATACAAATAGCAGAAAACCTGCAAACTCATGGAAACTTAACAATGTGCAATTGCACCACTCCTGGGTCAAAGAAGAAATAAAGAAAGAAATTAAAGACTTTCTAATATTCAACAAGAATGAGGATACAACATACCCGAACTTATGGGACACCTTGAAAGCAGTGCTACGAGGGAAGTTCATTGCACTAAGTGCCCATATGAAGAAAACAGAGGATAGTCACATAAATGAATTAACAGCGCAACTGAAAACCTTAGAACAGAGAGAAGCGAATTCACCCGCAGGAGCAGACGCCAGGAAATAATCAACTTGAGGGCTGAAATCAACAAAATAGAAACCAGTAAAACAATACAAAAAATCGATGCAACAAAGAGTTGGTTTTTTGAGAAAATCAACAAGATTGATAAACCTTTATCCAAATTAACGAAAAAGCAGAGACAGAACATGCAAATTAACAAAATCAGAAACGAAATGGGGAACATAACAACAGACACAGAGGAAATCCAGACAATTTTCAGGTCATACTTCGAAAATATGTATTCCACAAAAATTGAAAATTCAAAGGAAATGGACAAGTTTCTGGATAACTATCACTTACCAAAATTAAATCAAGAACAGACAAACAACTTAAATAGACCTATAACCCGAAATGAAATAGAAGCAGTCATCGAAAGCCTTCCAAGAAAAAAAAAGTCCAGGGCCAGATGGATTCAGTGAAGAATTCTACCAGACATTCAAGGAAGAACTAATACCACTACTCCTCAAACTGTTCCACAAGATAGAAACAGAAGGTTTATTGCCAATCTCTTTTTATGAGGCCACAATAACTTTGGTACCCAAACCTCACAAAGACACAACTAAGAAAGAAAACTACAGACCAATATCCCTGATGAACATCGATGCAAAAATACTCAATAAAATAATGGCAAACCGAATTCAAAAATACATCAGAGAAATCATCCACCATGATCAAGTAGGCTTCATACCTGGATTGCAGGGATGGTTTAACATACGAAAATCTATCAACGTGATCCACCATATAAACAAACTGAAAAAGAAAAACCATATGATTATCTCCCTAGATGCAGAAAAAGCCTTCGATAAAATTCAACACCCTTTCATGATAAAGGTATTAGAGAGGTCAGGGATAACAGGAACATACCTAAACATAATAAGAGCAATATACAGCAAACCAACTGCCAACATCAAACTGAATGGAGAGAAACTTAAGCCAATTCCTCTAAAATCAGGAACAATACAAGGCTGTCCTCTCTCTCCATATCTCTTCAATGTCGTACTAGAAGTTCTAGCTAATGCTATAAGACAACAAAAAGGAGATCAAGGGCATCCAAATTGGAAAGGAAGAAGTCAAACTGTCTCTATTTGCAGATGATATGATAGTTTACATAAGCGACCCAATAAACTCTACCAGGGAACTCCTACAGCTGATAAACACCTTCAGCAAACTAGCAGGATACAAGATAAACTCAAAAAAAATCAGTAGCCCTATTTTTTCAGACGACAAAGAGACAGAGAAAGAAATCAGAGAAACATCACCCTTTACAATAGCCACAAGCAACATAAAAGTATCTTGGTGTAACGCTTACCAAACAAGTAAAAGATCTATATAATAAGAACTTTGTGACTCTAAAGAAAGAAATTAAAGAAGATACCAGAAAATGGAAAGACCTCCCATGCTCTTGGATAGGTAGGATAAACATAGTAAAAATGGCAATCTTACCAAAAGCAATCTACAGATTCAATGCAATCCCCATTAAAATCCCACCACAATTCTTCACCGACCTTGAAAGGATAATAATCAACTTTATATGGAAAAACAAAAGACCCAGGATAGCCAAAACAACCCTATACAATAAAAGAACATCAGGAGGCATCACCATTCCTGACTTTAAACTCTACCACAGAGCTATAGTTCTGAAAACAGCCTGGTATTGGCATAAAAATAGACAGGTAGACCAATGGAATCGAATTGAAAATCCTGATATTAATCCACGCACCTATGAACACCTGATTTTCGACAAAACAGCTAAAATTATACAATGGGGCAAAGACAGCATCTTCAACAAATGGTGCTGGCACAATTGGATGAGGGTGTGTAGAAGACTGCAGATAGATCCATGTCTGTCGCCATGCACAAAACTCAAGTGCAAATGGATCAAAGACCTCAACATCAATCCAGCCACATTGAACCTCTTAGAAGAGAAAGTAGGAGGTACCCTTGAACAAATTGGTATAGGAGACCGCTTCTTGAACATAACTCCAGGGGCACAGACACTGAAAGAAACAATTAATAAATGGGACCTCTTCAAACTTAGAAGCTTCTGTAAGGCAAAGGACACAGTTGACAAGACCAACCGGCAGCCCACTGACTGGGGAAAAGATTTTCACTAATCCTATATCTGACAAAGGGCTGATCTCCAAAATATACAAAGAACTCAAGAAACTAGTCAACAAAACACCAAATAACCCTATTAAAAAATGAGGTACAGAACTGAAGAAAGAATTCTCAATGGAGGAAATCAAAAAGGCTGAAAGACACTTAAGAAAATGCTCCACATCCTTAGCTATCAGGGAAATGCAAATCAAAACAACTTTGAGATACCATCTTACCCCTGCCAGAATGGCTAAAATTAGAAACACCAGTGATGACTTATGTTGGAGAGGATGTGGAGAAAGTGGAACACTCCTCCACTGCTGGTGGGAGTGCAAACCCATACAGCCACTTTGGAGATCAGTATGGCGGTTCCTCAGGAAAATGGGAATTAGTTTACCACAGGACCCGGCAATCCCCCTCTTAGGCATATACCCAAAGGATTCACATCAATGCAACAAAGACATCTGTTCAACTATGTTCATAGCAGCACTATTTGTAATAGCAAGAACCTGGAAGCAACCTAGATGCCCTTCAATTGAAGAATGGTTAATGAAGATGTGGCACATCTACACAATGGAATACTACTCTGCAGAAAAAAATAATGGTATCTTGAAATTCGCAGGCAAGTGGATGGCACTTGAAGAAACCATCCTGAATGAGGTAACCCAGTCACAAAAAGAGGAACACAGTATGTACTCACTCATATATGGACTTTAGACCTAGATCAAATGATCACCAGCCTATAATTCACATCACCAGAGGAACTAGGATACAAGTTGTATTCTAAGAGATTCATATAAAGTCCCTCACAGAACTGGGAAGGACAAGTCCCCCAGACCTCAGGTAAAGTGGGGGAGGACAGCTAATGGAGAGAGAAGTAGGAGAAAATGAGAGGGAGGAGAGGAAGGCATGTGCGGCCAGGAGGATTGAGCCTGGTTAGGAATGGAAAATAGGAAAGAGAAAGAGAGAGAAAGAGAGAGAGAGAGAGACAGAGACAGAGACAGAGAGAGAGAACATAAAAGAGTGAGCCAATATTGGTTTGAAGATAAAGTTGAACACAAAGAAAGGTCGAGGGAACTACAAGACTGCTCCCAACTAACAATCTCAGCTTCCGTGGAAAGGCTATCATACATGCCCCTTCCCCGGAGAGTGAGATCAACAACTAACTTCTCCATGGAGTCCTCAACTAATGCCTGTTGAAAACAGGAGCAAACACCCATACATAAACACTGAGTCAAACTAGAACCCAGAAGCAGATGGAGAGGACAAGACCATGCGGTAGAAGTACATAGAGACAGCTTACCTGAACAAGGAGGAGCTAAGGGCCACTAGACTGATAGCTGGGAAGCCAACAGGGGTCTGACTCGAGACCCCCTGAATATGGGTCTCAGCCAGAAGGTCTGAGCAGTCTAAGAGACCTCAGACAGTGGAGCCAGGATGTATCCCTGGTGCACAAAAGGACTTTGCAAACATATCCCCCATGGAGGGATAACTGCCTTATTCTAGAGATAGGGAGAGAAGCCCTAGTCCCTACTTCACAGGACCTGTCAGATCTACATGACCCCAACTGGATGGCATTCCCCTACATATTGTATTGTGGTGGGGGGTTGGGAGGGGAGGGTGTTTAGAGTGCATGGGAGAGGGTAAAGAGGGCAAAAGGGAGGGAAGGAGGGAGGGAGGGCTTGGGGGGGAGGGAGGGAGGGAGGGAGAGGGAACTGGGATCGATATGTAAAATAAAAAAAAAAAAAAAAAAAAAAAAAAAAAACGCTTTGACTCCAAAATTTAAGTTGAAGAACAAGTTACTGGGGAAAAGTATTTCTATTTCTTTGTTTCCACAGAAAATGAAAAGATGTGGATTCCTCCCAGACTAATGTGGTTTGATCACACCAGACCGCCTGAAACAGAGTACAAGCTGATCCTACATTCCAAACAGCTGGACAAAACAGCCCTACAGACTACAGCTAGGATATCTGAATCTTCTTGAATCCCCAAGACAGCGCCCCTTACCAGCAGGAAGTAGTTTGGAAAGAACGACGCCCAAATTCCCAAATATTGTATAAATGTTTGTTTTCATTTAATTGGACTTTGTTATATAAAATTAAATAAAAAATACTCTATATGCATAAAAAATCAAACATATTTAATGCACAATAAAAGTAAATTTAAAAAAAATGACAAATAAATAATGCTGTTCATAGAATTATTTGTAAAAGCCAGAACCTGGAAGCAACCAAAATGCCCCTCAATTGAAGAATGGATAGAGAAATTGTGATACATTTACACAATAGAGTAATACTCAGCTGCAAAACAAACAATGGAATCCTGAAATTCACAGGAAAATGGACTGGTCTAGAAGAAACCATCCTGAGTGGTGTAACCTGGTCAGAAAAAAGATAGCCATGGCATGTACTCAATCAAATATGGTATTTCAACATAGAACAAAAGATTACCAGCCTACAATCCTCATTGCCAAGAAAAGCTAGGAAACAAGGAGGACCCTAAGAGAGACATACATGACCCCATCCAGAAGGAGAAAGGGACAAGAACAGCCAAGCAAATTGGGAGCATGAGAGGAGGATATAGGGAGTTAGGAGGAAGAGGAGGGGAGAGGTGGGCATGATGGAGCAGGAAGACTGAGTTAGGGAAAGAATAGAGGAGAGCAACAAAAGAGATACCATAATATAGGGAGTCTATAGGTTTTAATTGAAATCTGGCACTAGGGAAATGTTCAGTGATCTACAAGGATGACCCCAACTAAGAATCTAAGCAATAGTGGAGAAGCTAACTTAAATGCCCTTCCCTAATAATGAGATTAATGACTACCTTATATGCCATGCTAGAGCCTTCACCCAGTAGCTGATGAAAGCAGAAGCAGACACACGCAGCAAAACTGTGAGCCAAACTCCTGGAATCCATTTGGAGACAGGGAGGAGTAATGGAGGTAAGGGGCCAAGACCAGGCTGGAGAAACCCACAGAAACTGCTGAGGTGAACAAGGGGAGCACATGTGGACTCCAGTGTGATTGCTGGGAAACCAGCACAGGCTGATACAGATTCCCTAAATGTAGTGTTGGGAGGACCGAGAATTCTATGGCGCCTCTTGTAGTGGATCAGTATTTAACCCTAGTATATGAGTGGATTTGGGAGCCCATTCCACATAGAGGAATACTCCCTCAGCCTAGACAATGGGGGAGGGGCCTTGGCCCTGCTCCAAATGATAGGACACAGTTTAAAGATTCCTCATGGAATTCTCCTCCCCTGGTGAGCAGAAAGGCGATGGGATGGGTGGGGGTTGGTGGGGGAAACATGGGAGGACAGGAGGGTGGGGGGAACTTGGATTGACATGTGAAACATGCTTGTTTCAAATTTAACTTTAAAAAATTAAAAAAAAATTGTTCTACTGCATAAAACAATGTGATACCCTTAAAATGATTTTCACAAGTGGTTAAATATCAGAATTTGATCATTTATATGGTAACTGACCATTAACTTATATGGCCTAATATTCCTTAGAAGTTTATAACGAGTTGTAAGCTTTTTCTATGGTTAGGGTTCTAAAATTTTATCCCTGTTGAGACTGTGTCTTAGAAATTTGTATTGAGTATTTAAGTATTTAATGTAGAATATTTAATATCAAATATAAAAGGTAAAAAATTCCCATCATACAATGGAAGTTTACTCTTTATCCCTTCAGTGTGAACCACTAAAGAAAACCGGTTATTGCATGACTAAGGTTTTAAAAATAACTAAAGCTAAAAAAAGTCGGGGAAGACAATGAGACTAGACATAACATGTTCAAGAGAGTTATGGTAGTCTGAATAAACCTTAGGAATTTATAAGCCTCTGTTGCCCATCCACTCTGACTAATCTGAAGCTTCCTCCAAACACTGTTTACCAGGAACATCGAGAAGGGATACTAACCGCACCTCCACCACCAGGAGGGTCTTCCCAATTCTGCTCTTCATCTGAGGGCCCTCATCTACATTGTCATCCAGGATGAGATGTGAGAGATCTGCTCCAAATCTGACAATAATTGATGCTGCAACAGTATCTTAATCCCAGGAATTGCTTGCAATACTGTCTGGCATCCTAAGACAATTATCATGCCTACATCATGTACTTGTCCCCACTGGTATCTGGAAATTTCTCTTTTTACTTGGGGGTGATGCAGCACACAGGGATAGAAGGATGAAAGCCAAGTGCAGTTCCTGGGGAGACGACTCCTCCCCATTTCAGCTGGAATCTGCTACCCTCTACTGACCACATGTGGAATTGCATGCAAGTAGTGTGTAGCCCCTCAGCAGGACTAGTGCTATATACTTGGTCAGGACCTGGAGCAGTTCTTCCTGGTGCTATAGCCAGCAAAGTAAGGTATTAACTCTTTGCATCCCTAGCCTGTCTTCAGTAGTAAGAGGAGACACCGCATCAACTTAGACGAAGGTTCTGGCAGGACAATGGATCCAGACATGATCCTTGGCAGTGGCCTAGGACCCCAGAGGACACCTGGGCCCCTGGTGGCATCACAAGACACTCAGATCTGTATGGTCCTGAAAGAAGCACAACCCTTGTACACTAACATGACACTAGGTGTCAGCCCATCCACTACCTGCTTCTGTCTGCCTCCTGGTGGCAACAAGGCCCATGGATATGAGCATTGCGTGTTTTTGCAGCATGGACCCAGACGAGATCCTAAACTGCAGCCTGAGACTGGATGTCAACATGGCCCCAGATGGATATGGGGGAACTCAGATTGGCATGGATCCAGCAGCAACATGACCCAAATTGGTGTCCCAGACTCCAGTCACTTGTACTGTCCATGAAGGCAGCAGTAGTTTGTGACATAAAGATCCTGGCTGTCCCAGGGCTAGGAATCCAGACAAGCCCTCACAACAGTCTGAGTACACATGCCACTGGGTGATAACACAGGCCTCTTAGATAAATATGCCCAATGGGGGCATAGCCATTTGACACCAAAATGGTCACAGCTGGTGGCCCAGACTGCAGTTGGCTACAAGGCCCTCAGAGGTGACAGGAGACAAGTCCATGGACCAAGCACCACTGTGAGGGGCATCATCATGCCCCATAGTGGCAAGCAGGACAAGGATTTCTTCATACTCCTTTATTTGCTCCTGTCAACAAAACCTGCATCAGAAAGGAAGATGGACATTAAAGAAACGTGCTTGTTCTCCACATGGACAGACTAGCCATTTGGGCAAGATACTGCTCTTGTCTGGTCTGTTTGAGTTTATGCTATATAAACTGGGCATGCAGAACCCACAGGAAAGTGACTGATGATACAAGATGTACATTGCTACAGGATTCCTGCTTCATGGAAGAAGAGTCTGCCAGAGAGTCTGCAGGACACAGAGAAAAGTGACTGACAAACTACCAATACATGTGGATGGTTTAAAGTCTCCTGCTTTGCTGAGGTGTCTGCCAGACACACTATACCCTATAGGCTGAAGATGGAACATTACAGAAGAATTTCAGGAGACTGACAGGAAGCAAGAAGTGTCTGTCATTTCTGGAGGTTATATACTATCATTCTGTGGTTTTTGAGGGAGGTGAAGACAGATAGGTATGGTTATAGTTGTTCTTAGTTAGGATTAAAGACTTTAGACTCACAAAGATAGGATAGACGATAAAATATTTCCTTTAAATCTTACTAAATGTTAATGGACTAAATACTGATAACCGTGGTTCTTATTTGATAACTGCTTTGTTATATATTTAAGCTATGTTAAGGTTAAAATCCTTCTTTTTATTTTAGACCGAAGAGTGGAAATGAAGGGAGATGTGATTCTGTAAATATGTTTCTCTTATTGGCTAATTAATAAAGCACTGTTGGCCAATAGGAAAGCCAGATAGGTGGGACTAGGAGACTGGAGGATTTGAGGAAGTATTAGGGAGGGAGTGAACATGTAGAGATTTGAGAGAACAGAGGTCTGGTCCCTCTCTCTGGTAAGACGAGACCACATGGAAATACTCAGATTAATAGAATGGGTTAATATTTAAGACAGAGCTAGTCAAAAAGAAATGCTAGTAACAGGCCAACATATTTATATCTAATACAGTGCCTCTATGTGTTATTTGGGGTTGATGCAGCTGTGCGACCAGGCTGGTGGAAAAACCACTCATAAGGTTTAGTGAATGTTTTCATTTTCTTAGAGTCATAATAACAATACTACTGTGTTTCTCATTAATTTGGCCCACATGATTATTTGGTGAATTTTGTATATACAGTACAATATTTTATGGATAGGTAAATGACACGGTATAGATACTTACTCCATACACGGAGTATGGCAACACCATTTACATCTAAAGCAGGATGCCACATTTCAGTTAACATATACTTGTGTGCTTTCTAGAAATCAAAGGACACAGGGGCAACATCTGAGTGCCCAAGAACATCAGAGATGTCTCAGAAGTCTTTAATAAATCCTTTCTCAGGACCAGTCACAATGAGAGAAGAACACATTGGGCAAGAGAGAGGGGCAGCTCAGTCATTGAAGTACCTATCCTTTAGCTGAATGCAGACCCAGGTGGATCTCTGACAGTCAGCACCATTCACCACCACTGACAGGAAGTTCCCCAGGCTGTGCAGTGTAGGAAGGTTTCCCAGAACAGGACCACTGGATGGTAGTGAAACAACCCTCTGCTCTTCTTCACTGCTTCCCTACAGTGAGATATCCACTCTGCCCACACCTGTTCCCATGGCCCAATGTGCACAGTCAGTGTAACAGTTGGGGGGAGTGGTGGAGATCTCCATCAATGGGGACAGGTGGCAGGCAGGGTGGGTATCTCACAACACTGCCCAGTTGCCTGTAAGGTGGACAACTTCCATTAAAAAAAAAACCCTTTGCCACAGGCTGCCACACATTTGACCCAAAGCAATGAGATCAGAACATTACAACACCACAACCAGAAGTCAAAATAAGTACTTCCTCCCTATAAGTTGATTGTGTCAGGATTTGTTTGAGTAACACAAGGCTGACTAAGAAATGCCCAAATGACTGCATGTATTATTTAGTGCTGAACAATGTTCCCTGTAAGGGCTTAACCAAATTGTCATTTTTCTTTCACTTACTTATCGCCATCTGGAGAGTTTCTACTTTGAGGCTACTCTAAGAATGCTACTAGAACTCTGACATGCCTTAGCTTCTCTCCGGACATGGACATTATGTTCTGGGATTACTGGGTCACCATTGAGGACTGCAGTTTAACTCTGAAGAACTTTGTGTGGCTACTCACTGCCTTATGTCTGAGGGTCTTCGTTTCTCCTAACACTGCATGAGGCTGATTTAAACTCAACAGTGAACAACTTTGAAGAAAAGTAGTTACTGAGTGCTTCAGACCATCATGAGTGTGACAGGAGTGAACTGAGACAGACCCATCCTCACCCACAGCATGGCTCTGTGACTTCTGCTGGACTGAGATGCAGCTGGAGTCACACTGCAAATCAGAATCTGTCAAGGAACAAAATTCAGGCAAAGCTCCAAGGACAAGGTTAACTGATCCAAGGTTATACAATGGTGAAAAGAATAAGATACTAGGCAATACTGATGAAGACAAAACAGGCTACAGAAAAGACACAGTGAGCCACCTGACCACTGAGTGTGCAGTCACCATTCACCCAGAGGAGAGAAGGGACACATACCCTCAGCCAGCCCATCCTGCCTGCCTGACGCCTTGATTTGCCACAGTTGCCACCTCCTAGCCTTCCTACTCCACAATCCTTTTTTTTTGGTCCAAAGACTTTTCTGGCAGATAAATACATTTCCTCTACAAATGCTTGAAAACCATTGAGTTACATTAGTTTTTGTGTCCTTAAGCTCTAGAGTGGCAGATGGACTTGCAGAATGATGTGAGGATCACACAATAGTTGAAGGATGCAAAGTGAGCAGCCACTGTATGTCTCATAAAGAAGGACTTCATCAACATTGAAGATATTTCATAAGTGTGTGAACAAGAAAATATGCATAAACACACACGCAAAATTGAACACATCTATGCACATAAACACGTATTGCGCGTAAACACCTAAACTCACAGTCACCCACACAAACACTTATCCCTACACATACAGGAAGCATGGGCACACATATTAACAGTGGGCCAAAACCAGACACTGACACACACACACACAACAGCAAATGAATGTGCAAGGATGAGACAGCAGACACACAGAGACACACAGGAACATACATGGAGGAAGACACATAATGTGTACCATAATGACCAGGGAAGAAGACTGTTGCCTTGCAGCTCCATTTCTGCTTGCAGGTAGAGGTAGTGGGCCCCTCCCCTGCTGTTTACAAGAGGCTTACACTCAGCCAGGATCTGCTACCATGTCCTGCACTTGGCTTTCCTTCCATGAACTGGATCCACCCTGAAACTCACTGTTGATGCATCACAGTCTCTTCACTTAACCTACCCTGGGTTTCCACAGAAGACCTTGACAATAACATGAAAGAAATTTCGACCCATGGTCAACATACAGAAGTTTTCAACATGTTACAGTGCATATGAGTTCAACCCTAATATCAGTCAGAAGGAGGCTAGTGACATCACCTGCAGTGATTATTCAGGAATACAGCACTCTAGACAACTAGAGAAGGGATCTGTTCTAAGACACAGCCATGCACATGTTATAGTCAGCAACATAATGTCAGCAAGGGAATGCGCTTGCTGTTCTGTGTTGTGAACCACAGTGAGACAAATCAGACATTTCCTGTACTGTTACCTCCGTGCAATAGAAAGGAAAGAAGTCTACTTTTCATTTGTAAAATAGCCACATTGTTTGATTTGTGTTATTTATTATGAAACACTTCAATTCCAAAGCAATTGCTATATCTAAAATGAAGAGATAGTTATTATATCCATCTCCTTTTCTGAGCTATTGATACTTGTATCAACTAGAAAGAAACAAACCAAGATAAAAGATCCACCCTGGAGAGCACAGGAAATCAAAGAGTGCTGACTAACCAAGATTAACCAAAACAGAAGATTTTACAGTCCCTTAAAGATCTGAGATCAAGGAAAGCAACAGAGGACATCAACAGATGTAATTATCTGTCTAACAAACACACCCAGCAATGTACACAATTACACACACATGCATACACTATCAGATACTACAAAAATCATAAGTGAGCAGAAAATATTCAGGAGGACCCACAATACTGAGACCCACAACACTGATATCCATTCCTTAGGGACAACACATTTCTAGAGGAGCACACAGCCTATTCAGAATATGTTGAGGTGATTCTGTCAGTGTGAACCAAGAGCTGGGCAAATGGAAGAAATGACACTGAGATGCAGGAAGTAAGGAGAAGACCACATGCCTCCACAAAATCTGACAAGGAGAACCACTCACCCTTGCCATTGGCACTGGACACTTGTCCTTGCAAGCTGCTTCGAACCTGTCACCTCACCTGACCCTTGCAAAGCACATGAGCCACAGACCACTGACCACATCAATGGAATCTCTAGGCTATTCCCTAAGTACCACACTGCATAGCAGCCCTCCTAACATGATGATAGGTAGGTGTGATTTGTGACTGCCCAATCTCCCTCAGTGGACTGTGGCTTCCAGCAGCATTTGTCTGCCAATCATCCAGGTTCTTGAAGATGACTCTGGAGAGGAGAGAGAGAGACTTGTGATTGATCACAGAAGTGAACAATTGATTGGTATGTGGATGGGAGGTGTGTACTATTGGGTGGATGGTTACATGGCTGGTCCTGTTTAAGACTAAACAGGTGGCCAGATAGCCCCCACCTCCTCAGACTACCTGATGCTGAACAGCACAGGGGTCACAGATCTTCTCATCGATCTCCTTAAAGAGCTTCTTCACCTTCTCACAGGACTCTTGCAGGCCAATCTGCTCCTCCAGAAGCTTTCTGTTCTTGACTCACAACACATGGACAATTTTATTTTTGCAGTGGAATCAAATCTTATAGGATCAGGCTGTGAAGATAACTGAACAACCATCCAAAAAATGATGAGCTCCCTCAACCCTCCATTTGCCATCTCTAATTCTAAGTATGATCATCAGGACCATCAGGAACATCAGCTCCCAGACAGCTTAAGACTGGGACTCATAGTAGCCAAGTCAGCACCACACAGAGGCAGAACAAATCCAGGGAATAAGCAAATTCCAGTATGACTGAAACTACTTCTGAAAAACCATGGCACCAGAAATGATACTGTGCCCCCGAGAATAGGATGCACTGCCCACCAGGGATAATATCAGCGGGTATAGAGCAAATACTCACTGAAGCTGGGTAGAAGGCCCAACCAGAACAAACTCAGTCTATGGGATGCATGGACCCAGGTCAGTGAAGCCCCTACAAGCCTGACATGCCCTTCAAGATGCAAACCATTTTCCTAGGTTGGATGACAATATTGGGAGGGATGTAGTATCTTTTTCACACCAACAAATCTGAGTCCAAGATGCACAAATCCAAGGGAAACAAGGCAGACTGCTTGCTAACAGGCAGACTGGATAGAAACAGTGCCCTCACTTGGGGTCAATGACAAAGAGGGCAGAATCAGTCTGTCCCAAGATGCATCAGGCACTTACATGTAGGATTCATTTTTCTTAATCAGCTGCTTGCACTTGTTCAAGCAACACTGATCTCAACAGGCAATTTCTGCAGGTCCAACATCACCTGCTTGTGCCTCCTTTCAGCATCTCAAGGGAACCCCTTAGGCCTGTGGTAGAGAAAGAGCCTCATGAATACAGACTCAAAGAACATATGAAATCATGAATATCCTGGAAAACCTGAGCACAGTAGATACCACATTCTGGCACCTATACAATGGGAAACCTACTTACTTATTAAAGATACTGTCCATTTCCCAGGCCAGAAGAGGCAGGGGATTCAAAGGGAGTTATTTGGGGCTGCATGAGTACCCTCCATGGGTGTTTTGCTATGGATTAGCACTCTAGAACGATCCCAGAAGTCTGTGACACATATATATCGCCGACCAAAAACCTATGATGATATTCCTCCTGTCTGCAGAACATGGATTCTAATTTCAGGGTTCCTATTGCTACACAATGGACAAGAGCACACACTTAGTATTTGCAGAGAGGAGTCCCAACTTCAGAATGACTTTATAAACCTCACAGGGAATTCCAGTGTGCCACCAGGGTGAGCACAGTGGGCAAGAGTTGTGCTGCTCGGAAGTGGAGTCCCTGCCTCAGCACTGGCATCTCCCTAGATCAGTGACAGTGACAAATATTCATGCCCTGCCACAGACCATAGATTCCCAGGAGTGCACAAAAACACCCATGTCCTCTACCTCCCCACACAAACCATACACAGTCAGATTGCCCATGAAATGCAGTGAAGTGGCACCTCTCAGAATATAAGAAAGAAAATCAGAGATGAGTAGTGACAAGCTATAAGCCTTGTAGCCACAAAGTGAAATTCATGAATAGGACCGGGCTCCTCAGAGTGCTGCCTGGAGCTTTCAGCACACAATCTGCTGATCAAGTACAAAGACTCAGCACAAACTCTCAGGATCCTGAATGTCACACAAGCCAACACCTGTCAAGGACATCGAAATGAATGATGAGAACTCAAATACTACTGTCCCATCTCAACACTGTGATTCAGGCCACAGGCTCTGATTTTTATTTGGAAAAAGCAGAGCAGCCTGTATCCCCACATCACTCCCTACCCAGGCTCCATGTTCTGCCTCTCTGGACTCAGGAAAATTAGTTTAGGCACCAGGACACCATGGAGGTACAGCTGCCTGTGTCTCAGGAAAGCATGGCTTGACAATTTGGGTCAAGGTGGTCAGCAGAACACTTGCAATAATGACTACCTGTTGTTCAAATCTTTGTTGATATAATTGTCCAAGATTCCACCAAGCTAAATTTGCTCATATGTCATACTCTATAGCTTAATGGTGAGTTTCCCCAACTCTATCATCTGCTGCTCCTGTTCAGTGAAGGTGGACAGTTGAATTGGTGACTCCCTAGTAGTTCCTGCATATGGATGAAGACAAATGGACTTGTATTCTTGAATGGCATAGAGCTAGGAGAGTCAGGCTAAGTCCCACAAGGAATCCAGAGGAAGTGTTAGGAACCCAGTGATGGCCACAAAGATCAGGATAGCTGTCCTAAAACTGGGGTCTGGAATCTATGTCTCTAATCAAACACCATGAACAGTCAAATGCTCACTGCATAAAGTAGTCCCCTGGCCCTGGCAGACATAACTATGGATTTGGCCATGTGGATTTGGAGTTCAGTGTCACATCATATCTGATGTGATGCAGGTAAATCCTGTTGTCCCCTGGAGCTTAGCAGCAGCATGTCCTGATCACATGTGTCCAGGACCAAAGCATCTGAACATCAAATGCCTTGATGCATGTTCAGGAGTATTTCTCTTCCTTCTTATTAGCGTCAGATTCCCATGGAAACTTAATGCATCCAGTTATGATGAAGTAAATCCATATCCAACCCAGAGAGGGACATTAAATTAGTCAATCTGTCCCTCCTGTCACAATTTGCCACTCAGAATGAAATGAAGTAACTCGCTAAAAGAAGCTATCATCTCTAGCTCTCCTCCTGCAGGAAGCTCCCAATGCCCTCCTTAGGATTCACTGTGCCTTCTCTAGGCATTTATTTCTCCACGTTTTACAAGGAAACCAATGACAAGCTTCCTTTTGCCTCTCTCATATCTCCATGTTCTCCTTCTCTCTCCCAATCACAACCGCAGATTGCCCTGAACAAATAATCCACAGGCATTTGGTGTTGCCATACCCCTCTTGACATTGCAAAGACTATCAAGGGCTCTCCAGGATACAATAGAATCTCCATGGAAGGGACTATTGGGTTCACCACCACCAGCTCTTGTCTTTCTACAAACTAGCTCTACAGCAGTTCAACAGAAGCCATACAGCCCTTACCAGGACCCTTTCCAGAATCTCAAGGAAAGACCTACAGTAACTCCTCCTTTCAAATCAAGATCTCTCTCTCTCTCTCTCTCTCTCTCTCTCTCTCTCTGTGTGTGTGTGTGTTTCATTTGAATATTTTCTCCACTTATTGTGTGGAAATGTGAAGACTCTATTCCAAACACAGACCAGGAAATGGCTCATCCTTTCTTGAGATCTCTAATCAATAACATGATAAACAATGGTTGTTGAGGAATCAGGAGGTCAGAATGTTGGGAAGGAATGATTAGTCCTATAATGTGAACATGCACATTATGGAGATATCACAAGGTTGTAACAGCATAAGGGTGTGGGGAACAGTCCCAGAGTTAATGAGGGAAGTTCCCAAAATCAGCAGCAGCATAGATTCCAGCCATCTTGACATCAGCAAACATGGGATCAACTAGTGACATGTCAGGCTGCAGATGCTAATGACTGGGGCTTTCCATGTGAGTCCTCAGACACAAGACAAACACTCCCAGGAAGAGTGATGGACAGTTCCTGCACTCAAGGTTAAGGAAGGATGATTGGCTAGTGAGAGGACAAACACAGATATGGAAAAGCTTTTTCAGGAACATCAAATGTGTCACAGTCATGGAGAGTGTAAGTAGTGTTTCATTGCTATGGTGCTTCCCCAAGAGCTACACAAAAGTCAAATTCCCTAATCTGGAGCTACCTGTGACAATGCACATGCTCATAGGAAAGGCGTCACAGACATCTTAAATCACAATGTTCATTGTACCATGAGAAGGGAAGGCAAAAGTCACGAAAGGACAGATATTTAGGGGGGCATTTGCACTGGAGCTTTTCCAGAGCCACACTTTACTCTTTTAAATTTACTGGCATCCATAAAATACAGAGCTAGCACCATATTTACCCTGGATTGTAAGTCTAAACCATTACTTCAGGACTGTACTGGGTGGATCATGAAACAAATGAGTTATGTGGGTAAACTTTATCTTTTCTATGTAGTACACAATGTCAAGCCATGCCATACAAGGTTAGCTATCTCAGCAATACCAGATTCCAGAAGTCAAGGGCAATGCCTGGCCTACACAATACTTCATTGCAGTCAAACCTGCATACTGAGGGATGGGTAGGAAATGTCTGACAGATGAGACTTTGCCCTAGCAGGTTTGCAAAGCCAAACAGTCTCCCACTGCGTGGATGTCAGTTCTCCCATCTCTCTATAAGAAGCTGGATGTCTCAGAAGTGAGCTGGTCTCCCCTGTCACCCTGCATGAGGTGACCCATGGGACAGCCTATTCGAGCTTATTGACAGGTACAGAGTAAGTACCTTGGCTTCAAATCCCTCAGATATGTGCTTTTAGAACAAGGAGATGGTGTATGAATGCACAAGTCACTTACTCTTTGCTCCAGAGTCTCCTGTTAAAGCAGAAGTCGTGCAGGGGCCACTCATCATCACCAGATTCACTAAGTCATCCTTACTCACAATCCAGGACTCCCAGAGCAGGCAGGAATGGGACAGTCTCAGTCCAGGTCCACTGGCTCTAACAGATCTCAGGCTGAACTGGAGATCTGTGTGCCAGTACTGATAGGAAATAAATAAATAAATAAAGCCTCTTGGTGGCTCCCAGCCAGCTGGTGGCTTTCATGTTAACTGTGAGGACCTCAGGCTTTGTCAGCATGCTCTCCTTTCCCAACCATTACTGTCACACAACCTAAAGCATTGCAGTGGGAGAGATTTCATTAACTGTAGTGAAATCTCAATAATGTCTTGTGCTTCTTTATCCTCTGAGAGGGAAAGCAGAGGGTCCCCAGCACAAGGGCCACAGCCTTGTCAATTGCCAAATCCGCCAAACAAGCCAACATGAATCTTTGATCTCCTGTGCTCTTTAGGGACCCAGAGAAACAGGGTAGGCCTAGTGCTTTCCAGAAGCTTCCAGTGCCTGAGCCCCAGCCATGTTAGGCTCAGGCCCACAACATCCATAAGTTTCCACAGCCCCTTCCTTGAACTCCCTTTGACTTACCCAGGACCATTTATTTCTCCATGATTTCCAGTGAGACCTACAGTGTGCTCCTTGTATCTCATTCTGGTCTCTTGTTGCTGTCCATTCTCTCTCCCAAGAAGACTTCTCATTCTTCACAACATGTCTATAGGTGAACCTTATAGGCACTGAACGAATGTGCTAAGGATGTGGTGTTGCTACAATGCTGGTGACATCACAGGGAGTTCCAAGAGCTCTCCAGGATACAAGGGAATGTCCAGAGAAGGACCTGCTGATGTTATGGGGCACTGCCTTTGCCTCCTTGTTAGTTATTCTCGCTGGACTGAGCAGAAGCTGAGGTTTCCTTTCCAGAAGCCTCTGCTGGGGCACAGGGAAATCCATTGAGTCCTCATCCTTCCAAAGCTAGAGAGTCCTCTCTGCTTGGAGTAGAATCCTTTTACTCTTTCACCCATGGGGAATTGAAGACTCATTTTATAAACACTGCCCACTATTCACTCTTCCACTCCCCCAACATCCCTACACAATAATATGAGAATTAAATCATACAGAGGAACTAGGTCAGAATGAGGTGGAGGTGGAGGGTTGAGTGCTCTGATATGAACAGGCTTCCCAGGAAGGATAAGGTTAAGGGAAGGTGGCAACTGGAATTCATAAGTGAGATGTGAGTGTTATGAGAGTCCAGCTGCACAAGAATGTCCTTTCTACATGCCTGGTGTGTTAGTCAGGGCTGTCTAGGGTAACAGCCATTATAAAAATGAATATCCCAATAGACAGATAGACAGACAGAAAGGATTTTGCAATGGGTTGCTGGCTGTGTTGTTAAACCATCAATAGCTGAGTATGAATAGAAAGTCCAAGAGTCAAGTAGTTGCACAGTTCACAATGATGAACATTGGAGCCAGTCTTCTGCATATGTCAGAATCATAAATAAGTAGACTATAATGCTTGAGGAGGAAGGTAGCATAGCACCATGCCTGGTGTGGGGATTCCTGGCTGTAGAATATGCCAGAATTTGCACAATTGACCCATTCACCTGAGCTTGCTCACCATCCTTGGGGAAAGCTGTACCACAGGCTGGAAGCTTGGGCATCTGATCTGGCCACTACCTGATGCCTAGTGGAGGGGTTGCAGTGAGACTGCAGTGTCAGTTGCTGCCCCATAGCCCCTCTTTTCTCAAGCCCCATTGCTCCTGACCGTACACTGCTGAAGATTCATGGCCTTAGGCACCCTGACCCCAGGCTCCTTGCACCAGCTCAGTGGGAGCTGTGTTTCTCTCAGTCCCTGGGAGAGAAGACCTGCCGACACCAGGAGCCCACAGTTAGCCTGCTTCATCATGTCTTGTGCCTGGGACCTGGTGCTGAGCATCTCCATCACACAGCCCTCAATGCAGAGTCCCAGGTTCTCCTACAACCTCATTCAGCAGCAGAGCCTGGGGGCCTCGTGCCACCCTCACAGTCCTTGGTTGTTCAGCTGCTGAGCACCTGTGACAGTTCCCCATTCACTCATCACCATACTCTAACTTGCTATGGGACCTCTACAGCTGCTTGAGAGGCTTTCTAAGGCTGGCAGTCTAAGTGTCTCAGGGTCCTCCAGCCAGGAACCTTGCCAAGGCCTGCCATATGCAGACACCTGTCTGTCTCCATGGAATGAGGCAAACAGGTACCCTCGAGGGGTTGGGAGAGAAGTGCAGAGGGCACCAGGTTGGGGTGATCCTGCCACAGGACAACTCACTGACCTGGCTGAGATATTAACTCAAACTCTGATGCAATGGCATTCATGATCCCTGTTTTTTTTTTTTTTTTTCTTGTTGTCTTTTTTTTAATCTCTCCTTTAATCTCATTGTTTTGGTTTTATTAATGTTTAACAGATTTTTGTTTGAGTTGAAACCAAGCCAATGAACTTTTTTGTAATAAAAGCCAAGCTTAACTCTCGCCTCTCTTCTGCCCCACACTCTACATGGCTGCCCCTCCCTTCTCCTGGGTCCTGTAAGCAATCATTCCATCCATCCCTGCCCTGTCCCTTCACTACTATTCATTTGAGCCAGGCCCTGAGTTAAAGTGTGTGACTCCCAACCAATGCCCAGCAATATACATGTATTCATCCAACCTGTGTCCAGTTTGGACAATTGCTCACCATTGTTCCACAGAGCCCCTAACTTGGCAGCTGAGGCCAGCAGGAACTAATATCTTGGCCTCCTACTGCCAGCTAAGGAGCCCCTTCAGGGACAGTGTCATGGCACTGGTCAATAAGGAGAGAAAATTCCTGGACTGCTCATTCAGGGAGAAAGGAAAGCACAGCCAGCACCACCTACTCAGCTTCGAATGTGTCCAGGGACCCTCTACTACCAAAGCCTGCACAGGGCATGCCTGGCTCCCGTGCTGCCCAGTATGTAGCCCCACTTAGGTCCCTGCACTGATGATGCCACCTTTGACTTACAGCTGCAGCCTATCTGTACAAGTACCAAGAGTTTAATGTGACCCCCACCCCAGTCCCGGGACTCCCCTGCTGAGAACAGGAAGCTGCAGTGGTCATAGCTTCAAATGACTCTCCATCCTGGAGGGACTGAACCAAGGGGGTATCCGATGCACTCAGAGTGGTGATGCAGGGAGAAGCGGACAAGGTGACACTACCACAGGCATGCTGAGATTCCCCACAGAGAACACGGGCTGGAATTCTTCTGGGGAGGGCTTCCTATTGGGAATATTGGTTTATTTCTTCTTCTTCCATGACATTTTTGTACAGATTAACCAAATATTCAGAATGGAGTGGTTGTTGTATGGGTAGAACAAAAGATACCCATCACTTGTCTAGATCTCACATGAGTTTATAACTATAGTGAAAAAAAATAGGGAAAATAAAAACATCCACCCAGAACCAGTAGCTAAGAACTCCATTCCATCTCTTCTTTCCCTTGAAAGCCTTAGTTATAGTTCAGATGTGAGAACTCTCACCTTGGAAGAGCTTCCTAATTATCTGACACTAGTGTGAGCCAGTGACTCACTATCTCCCTAAAGTATAATATTCCTGAATTCAATATAATGCCCAGAACAGCCTTGGAAAGAGTAGACAGCCCATGGCCTGGTTGATTGTGGATGTTTTCCTCATTTTTGTTTTGCAACAAAGTTACAATTGTCTGGGGTGGAGAAATACTTGCTTTCAAAGTTTGAAACTGGCTTCCTTGACAGCAAAAAGTAGGTATTTATCTTACAGCATTTTCCTCTGGTCTTTGGAAGCTCAGTTCCTAATTGTTTGGTAAATAGATTTCAATTTTAATATATAATGAGTTGTATCTCACCACAGAACAGAAGCTCAATGTTAAAAAAATATATTTAACTTATTTATTACCTTGTGAAATGTATACATTTAGGACATTTTTCAGAAACTTGCTCATACTATATTTATTGAGTATAATAAAAATAGTGTATATAAATATGTATATATATTCTTTTATATGGTAAATTATAATGGACATTATTTATAGGGGAAAATATGGAAAATATGCCCATTCATAGTACTATAAGCATTATATAACAACTTTTTCGTATTTTATTGAAAACAACTAAGAAAAAAAACTTACTTTGTATGTATGGTTAGAGTTACCCCAAATGTTTTATGTTGATTGTGGTTATTGTGAACAGTGATAATTTTCTGATGACCCCACCCCCATCCACTAGCACATTTCCAGCCTTTGTAACTGTATCCGAGCTCCCAGAGCAACAAGCTTCCCTGCCTTTATATCCCTCACTGTTGAGTGTCTTATAGAAAGGTGTCAAGGGGTCTTCTCAGAAGATGCTTTGAGTTAGGTGATTTAGGAAAGGGTGAGGAGGTAGTCTCACTCTGGATTCCATGCTGTGAGAAGACAGGACAATGTTGTGATGGGGCATCATACATATCTTAGTCTAGGAGGCTGGGGAGGAAGAGTGTGGCTGCTGCCCATAATCAATTGGGAAGTCCCCCTTGTGTTTCCTAACAGAATAGACTACTTTATGGCTGATGGATGCTTGTATTTTGTCTTTGCTTAGACATTTTACTGGTATTTTATATTTTTAACTTAATACCTGGAAAAAAGGAACACCAACTGTGAAATTGCAATGCCCTATGGTCATGTGTGTTTGATATTATCTTAATTGATAATTGATGGAGCTAGGCCCAGCCAACTGTGGGTAGCACCATACATAGGCAGGTAGAAGTTAGTTGAGCATGAGCCAGTGAGCAAACCAGTAAGCACTGTTCCTCCATGGTTTCTTCTTCAAACTCCTGCCTTGCCATCCTGCCCTGCCTTAGCCTCACAGTGGACTGACCTGGAAGTGTAAGACACATAATCTTTGAGAATAGAGTGGTACACTGTACTAATGAACTACTCATTGCTGTAACAGGATACTTGAGAATGTCAGTGGGCAGGAAGAAAGACTCATTTGGTTTAAAAGATTTCACTCCAAGGTTGCCAGATTCCGTTGTTTCAGGCCTATGAAGAACAATGATCCTCACTTTATGGTGGCCAAGAAACAGAAGGAAGGGGCAAAGGATAAGAAATAATAATGTGTACTAAGCCCAGCAGACACTTCTTGTGCCAGCACACTCCTGTTGTGATATTTTGTTTGTTTTCTGACCAATAAAGCTTCCCTGATGATCAGTGAAAAATGCTGGCCATTAGTTAAACATAGAGGTCTGGGAATCTGTACAGAGGATACAGGGAGTGACAATATAGGACAGAGACAGGTAGTGATAATGTGGGTCATACAGAGGATACCAACCTTTGACTCTGAGGATTGTCAGAGAGGTAAAAATGTAGTGTGGAACGTCAGAGGGAGGCCAGAGCCTCTGGCCCAGGAGCAGTATGAGATGAGGCCCAGCAATGTCAGAGGGAGGCCTGAACCTCAGTTCTGATAATAATCTCATTCAAGGAAAAGATTTGTCACTCATACTGGTTTAATAAAATACTGATTGGTCAGCAGAGACAGACAGTATAGGCAGGGCTAGGACATTAGTAGATTCTGGCGAGAGGAAAGACAGAGACTCAGCTGCTATCTAGATACAGAGGAAGCAAGATGAGAATGTCGAATTGAGAAAACGTGCCAAGCCACATGGCTAAACATAAATAAGAACTATAGGTTAAGTTGTAAGAAATTTTTTAGTAATAAGCTGCCCCAATAGGCCAAACAGTTTGATTAATATAAGCCTCTGTGTTTATTGAGAATGAATGGATGTAGGACTGGGCAGAACAGAAACTTCCATCCTCCCAGGCCCGGGAGCAGTGAGTAACCACCAGTTGAGACTACAGCAGTGGCTTCCATCTGTTCCTTCCAGAAGCTATCCCCAAAAGTATCTGCGAGAAAGAGCACCTGTGTCCCAGCCATTATCCACTGCCATTTCTCAATTGGACATACCCTGTTGCTACATGAACCACAGGATCCTCAGTCCCCACCTACATCTAGAGGAGCAAGCACTGGAAGTGTGGTCTTCCTCCAACTTGAGAAGAGACCACCAGAGCTGTAGGCCCACCTGCACCTCAAGGAGTCACCACCTGAGCCTTGGACCTACTTCCTCCAGGAGTAGCATTCACTGGAATCTCTTGTACCCCAAGAAGCAAACAATTGAGCCACTTCCCCACACTAGAGCAATTGGAGAAAATGAGACCCTCTGAAGCACAAGCTCCATCTACATCACTCAGAGGAAAGAGATGCATAGACAACAAAATAAGAACACATTCAACATTATAAAGAGAAGTACAGAACCACTAGAAAGTAGTGATGCTAAAACAGCAAGATCTGAACATTCTAACATAGATGAAGCAGAAGGAAATGATCTGAAAAATAACGTTTTTAGCATAATTGAGGCCCTTAAAATGGAAATGAAAAATTCTTTTACATAAATGAAGAAAAGGACAAGCAAAAAAATGGGAGAAATCAGCAAATCCCTGAATGAAAACCAAGGGAAATATGTCAAACAAATGAAGGAAAGAATCCAAGACTTGAACTCTGAAATAGCACGCAATAAAGAAAACACAAACTGAGACAACTCTGCAAATAGAAAATCTGTGTAAATGCTCAGGAATCATAGCATGCATAAACAACAGAATACAAAGATTGAAGACACAGAGTTTTAGGTGTTGAAGATACAATAAAGGAAATAGATTCATTGATCCAAGAAAATTTTAAATCCAATAAATCCTTAACACAAATCATGTAGGAAATCT
The DNA here is from genome assembly GCF_943737965.1 of Phodopus roborovskii. Lineage (NCBI taxonomy): Eukaryota > Metazoa > Chordata > Mammalia > Rodentia > Cricetidae > Phodopus > Phodopus roborovskii. The sequence goes on along the minus strand of NW_026126836.1, from coordinate 29,907 downwards.
AGAACATCATGAAAAGACTGAATCCAAAAATAATATGTATAAAAGAAGTCCAACACAGAAAATATACTCAACAAAATCATAGAAAAAAAAAACGTTCCCAACCTAAAGAAATACATGCCTACAGAACACTCAATAAACAGGACCAAAACTAAACAAAAAGTCCTCTCACCACATAATAATCCAAACAATAACATAGAGAATAAAGGAAGAATATTAGAAGCTGAAAAGGAGAAAGGCAGGAAACATATAAAGGCAGACATATAAGAATTATACCTGACTTATCACTGGAAATACTGAAAACGAGAAGGCCCTTAACAGACATTATCCAGAAACTAAGGGACCACAGATTCCAACCATAGATGACTATATCCAGCAAAGCTTTCATAGATGGAGAAAATAAGATCTTCCATCACAATCCCAGATTTCAACAATACCTATCCACAAACCCAGGCCTACAAAAATTAATAGAAGGAAACATCAACCAAAGCTACATCCACAGGAACACAGGCAATAGATGAGTTTACATCGGCAAATCCCAAAGAAGTGAACTGAAAACACAATGTAATCATCACCAACAACAAATAACAGATGGTAGCAATCACTGGTCATTAATATCCATTAATATAAATGGTCTCATTTCATCTATAAAAAGACAAGTCTAATAAATAAGATATGAAAGTAGAATTCATCCTTATGCTGCATACAGGAAGCATACCTAACCTCACAGACAGACATTACCTCATAGAGAAAGGTTGAGAAAAAATTTCCAATAAAATGTACTTAACAAGAGGGTGTACCTATCAGAATATCTAGCAATCTAGACGTCAAACTAAAATCAATCAAAAAGGAAAAGAAGGGCATTTGATGATCTTTCCAACAAAAATGCATCCAGACGAAATCTCAAATGTGAACATCTGTGCCCCAAACACAAGGGCTCCCACATTTGGAAAAGAAACATTACTAAAGTTAAATCACAACCCATGCATCAAGGACAACTCCACTGTTGATTGGAGCGCTCTGAAACTATTAGCTGGCAGGAAGCCCTTAACCTGAAGCTATGGGAAAACTTGCATATTCAAAGCATAATAGATCCCTACCCTAACTCTCAATAACCTGCACAATGCAGAACACTCTCCATTCTAGGTCAGTGGGAACTGAAGCTCCTTTCAGTGAAAATGGCACATAGATCGTAGGGAACAGGACAGATGAAAAGTGTGGGTATCTATACAAGCTGTAAGGTGATGATTTTCTTCAATGATTCCTGCAAGGTGGGTGTCTTTTTCTATGCTGTGAATATATATTTCTATTAGTGGATGATGCCTAAAGCTGTTTCAGCCAATGGGCAGGCAGGACATAACCAGGCAGGAAGTATAGACAGGGCTACCAGATCAGGAGAATGCGGGAAGAGGAAGGCAGAGGGCAGCAGCCAGAAAGATGCCATGTAGATGCCAAGGGATCAAGAGGGCTGGGTAAGCCAAGGAAAAAATCAGACACATAGTAATAGAAATGGGTTAATAATTAAGAAAAAACTACCCAATGAGAATCTTGATTCATCTGCCAAAGAGTTCATAATTAATATATGTCACTGTGTGTTTCATTGGGACTAAAGTTCTGTGGGACCAGACAGAACAAATATCTGCCTACACTTCCCTCCATCAGGCCAGAATTCATTCTGAAGTATTTGTAGCCAGTTGCCTCTGCACCTATAGGAGAGGTAACTTTGTGTGCTCTGATAGCTAAATTGATTTCTTCTGTGAGGCCATGGCTGCAACATAGCATCTCCATTGCATATTAGGTACCAACCCTGATATCAGGCCTCCTACTACGGGAAGAGATGACAGATGGAAAGACCTGTGGGCTCCAAAAAATATTAGTGAGGCACCTGTGTGCATGTAAGATAGAGAGAAAGAGAGGTAGAGAGAGAGACACATACAGAGAGAGAGAGAGAGAGAGAGAGAGAGAGAGAGAGAGAGAGAGAGAGAAAGAGAGAGGGGGAGAAAGAGCAGGAGGGAGAGAGAGAGTATGTGTGGAAGTCAAAGCAGGATAGATCTCTTTGAACTCTCTGAATCCCTGGGGCAGGGGATAGGGGAAGTCAGCATGAATAACAGAGTTTCGCCTAGTAGCTATCACTGTGCTACACATAGTAGGTGCTTGTGTTGGCACACTGGTCCCTGTGATGAACACTTGAAACAATTTAAAAGACAGTAAGGCTTCTTTTAGCTCCTGGGTTCAGAGGGTTTGGTCCATGGACCTCTGGCTCTTATTTCTGTGCCTGTGGTAAGGCAGAGCATCATGGCAGGAGCAGAGCTGATCTTTTGGAAACCAGGAAAGGGGGAGGGGCAGAAAAAGACCCACTTTAAGGGCATGCAGTCATGTTCTTCCTCCAAGCACAATGTCCCTCCCAAGATTTCCATGGCTTCCCAGGGAGAGGGGCGAGGCCCCTGCAAGACACACCAGCTGCCACAGGCCACAATTTAATTTTATGTCTACTTGAAATATGATTGAATGACAATGGAGGAATTGATTTCTTCAATGTCATTTGAGTGGTAAAATTTGCATGTTGTTAGGGTCACCATGTTGGGTAGTGCCAGTTTATATATAACACTGAAACCCTGAAGGCCTGGGACTTTGAGACACAGAAAAATAGCAGGTATCACTGAAGTCAGTACTATCAGTCTGTGTTTCTCCCAGACCTCTAGATGAAGATCCAGAGAAAGTCAGTTTCCCCCAGACATTCACATTAAGTAGGCTGCCCCTAGGGAATGGAGCTGAAGGGCACAGAGACACTTCTGGCTGTAAAGGCCTTCAGACAAGCTGGCCAGGCCTTGAGCAGGAGACCAGTGTAGCTCTTGCTCCCCCCTAGATGCCCCAGTGAGAATTGCCTTCACTTCAATTCCTTCCTTGCCCTCTCTGACAAAACAGAACAATGTCACCCAGTATCAGAAATCAGATTGACATAGCCAACTCAAGCCACATAAGAATAGAGCAGAAAGGGTCCATAAAGATCATTTTTCCACACCTAAACACAGGTCAAGGAGGTGACAGGAATTTCTCTGGCCTCTATGCCTCTGGCTGAATCCACAGATGGGGAACTGAAAAACAGGAACAGCTGGTTCCTGGTCAAGGTCAGGCCTTCCTTCTGCCCCTCAGCAATTGGGTGAAGACAGCAATGCTACCAACCATCATGGAGCAATACATGCTTTTGGATCACATCTTGTTGAAAACTATCATTCCCACTTTGTTTGATCTTAAAGATATCAGTACTGTAAGTTTTTGAAAACTCTTTTGGCAGAACAAAGATAAATTAAATAGTGAGCTCCTATCATGAAAATAGTGAAACTAAAATGCTCATATCGGTGGTGCATTTCTTTAATTCTGACACTTGGGAGGCAATGGGAAACCTGAATCTGTGAGATCTAGGCTGCCAGGGTCTATAAAGTGAGACCTTGTCTCAGAACAGAAACCTGAATCTCCCTGTGTATGACAGATTTAGTAGCACTTAAAAACAAAATGTTTTCTGCTTTTGATTGATTGAACATATACTGTTTGTCCTTTTGGGGTAATACTGACAACATTTGACACTTTATCTTGCACAATGGACTTCTTCTGTCCAACTTCATTATATTTTAATCTCCAACTCCCATGACTCAGCATGATATGGAGGCCACTTAACCAAGCCAGTTGGACCAACCACCAGTAAGTCACACTCTGCTAGGCCTATCTAAGCCGTGTGTAGCAGACTTTTGTTGAAAGTCAAAAGTTCAAGATTTTAGCTCTGAAAGCAGCTAGAGTGTACGTTGTTGGGCATAAATGACACTCATGAGATGACCATTCTTAACAAAGGCTGAGTGTGAAATGTCCATCAAAGCAACTAGGAAGGCGAGATAGCAGGACCATGATCTTGGACCCTGTGTGTAGAGGATCTCATTTTTGATATGAGTGTGGCAGAGTATAGCTCAGTTCTCAGCCAATAGATACCTCCCTGTGGATAATTACAGGAGATGTTGGAACTGTTAACTTCTTTCTAGTGTATTGTGAATGTGGTACTCAGCTTTGTGTCCATGTGCACATGTGTACCGTGTGCCTACCTGTGTGCCCTGTGCTCATGCCTGTGCATATAGAGGCCAGAGGAGGACATAGGCTCTTTTGTTTTACTGCCTCAGCATTTATACTGGACTGGCTGTCCTACCCTGGGGTAGCACACATGGCCACGCCCAGCTTTTATGTCAGTGCTGCAGGTTCAAACTCAGGGTCTCATGTTTGTACAACAGGAGCTCTTACCAACTCAGTCATCTCCTCAGCCCAAAGCTTAAAGCTTAATACAGAAAACTGCCAGAATTTTCACTCATTGCAAAACAAAGTGAAGCAAAAATTAATGCCATGGGACTCAATACTATCTGCATGACCCTGAGTAGCCTCTGATAGTCGCATATAAAAGAGACATATATAGACACCTATGTTTTTTTCTTTTCCTAATTTTCAACTGGAATCCTTTGGAAGGTACAGCTTACAACTTACAACCACAGTTCCTCTAAAACTGGAATCTGGTCCCAATATTTTTCTAGTTTTAAAGCACTCCAGCAAGATAAGTCCTTGAATAGGGACTCACTCTATAATATCAGCCCCCAGACTCAAGCATTTTCAGGTGGGTCTGTGCCACACCCACTTTGGACCTCTTAGCCAGCACCAGCCCCTGACTATCAGGACACTAATTTGTACGGAAGTGCTTCTCCCATTACACATATCTGTCATTTGCCAGGAACTGCTTCCTTGCTAAAACTGCTCGTCAGCCATAGAAAATAATATAGGGGTTCTGAAGAAGGATGGAAGGAAAGGAGGAAGGGACAACAGAAGGTAGGAATGTAAGACCCGCAGAGGCGTGAGACCCTCAAGCCCCGACTCAGGAAAGGCGCTCCACCTCCCAAATCACTCAGAGGAGATGACTAAGTTGGTAAGAGCTCCTGTTGTGCAAACATGAGAAGCGGTTTTGATGCAAAAGCATGAGGTTTTTTATATTCCAGTGCACTGGGGTCCGCAGCCTACTCCACGTGGGGTACAGGACTCGGAACCCTGGGTACAGGGTTCAGACAGCTTTTTATAGGGTTACAACAAAGCCCACACATCACAAACCAATCATCTCAATAGCATCCAGTGTGTACCAATCAATTTGAACTATCCAAGCCCCACTTTGTCCAGGAAGTCTGCATTTGCTGGGGCTCCTGGGTAGTGTGGCCCAGTTCATTTCCTGTTCTCATTTACTCAAAGGTGCTGTCAGTAAGCCATCCTGTCATAAAACAGTCAAGAATGACCTTTTGCCTACTCACTGCTAGGGGGCAGAGTCTAGGAAAATTGGGCTAAATATTTCCATCCTTACAGGAACAAAGGTAGGAACAGAGGGAGGCAAGAAAATGGAGGAAGGAAGAAAGGAAGGAAGGGAGTAAGAAACACGTGCTTACCAGGAATTCTTACTTCTAGTTATATATTAAAAGAAATGAAGGCATACATTTAACACTTTTAGGGATAGCAAAAGTTCTCAGTATATTAAGGCATTTTGCCAGCCACCACACATGAAGTCCAGATTTCTACCGGAAGTGTGTCCAGGAAGGCAAATGCTCCCACTCTACCCTGTGACCAACTCAGAGCATTCTGAAGAGCCATAGGGCATGGTTTTCCTAAGATTTCTTATTTAAAACTCCTAAGAAGGAATAATTTGTAAAGTGGTTTCATATTCAGATACAAAATCAAGAGCATTTCACTTGATGGGAAGTTGAGAGTGGCAGGCATCCTTGAACCAGTTAAAAATCCTAGTCACTTACCCCTGTAGGAGTTGGTGCTTCCGTAAGTTATGTAATCAGGCACCAGAGCATGTGCTAGCAAATGCAATTCTCTGTTTAGATAGAGGGTGTGTACTAGAGCCACCCAGCTTGAGATCGTCCCTCTGTGCACATCAGCACAGCATGTGTGACCTCAGCTGGCTCTTGGTTAAGGTAGGCCTACATAAGTGTGTGGCTGACTAGGCTAAGAGATCATTCCACATGCAAAGCAGGTGTGACCATTTAAAAACACTACTGGGTCCTGTTTACCTTGTGGTTACAAACAATGTGCTTTTCCAACTCACTGCTTCTCTGGCTGCACATCAGGGCCAATGCAGACATGTCAAACAAACCCTGAAGATTGCTGCACCTGTACAGCCAGAGTACCAAGCTTGGTGGAGGGTGTCAGGATTGAGACACTGAGCAGACCACCTGGAGAAGTTATGAAGAAGCTGCTGCTATCACCACTGTTTATTAGAGACTAATGGGCTTCTACACCCAAGCCAGCGGATGGGCTAAGCATAGGAGGAAGTCATGCACCACCCACACCTGGGGTCAAAGCACAGGCACTGCACACTTGAAAGTTTTGAAAACAACCTTGTTTGCTCAACCTTGTTTGCATGGAAGTTCTACATCTGGGTGGGGAGGAAAAGCACTGTAAGGGACAAGCACTTAAATTTCCCAACAGAAGATGTTTACACTTCACCCAGATTTAATCAGACTCTCAGACAGCAATCTCATAGCATAGTAGGGCATTATTCATTTGAATTTGAAAGATGGGTGTTAGATTATGGGAATCAACCAGAAGAAGTATTGATGAAGTCCAGGATATGGGCTCCAATCCCCAGACTCAGTAGTGACTGCTGACAGCTGCACTTCTGTTTATTGTAAGGATGTGGTTAATGGCAAAACAATGTTGAGTTTCCTTTGGAGGTTATAGTAACATTATATTGTTACACAAACGTGGAGACACTCACCCTAATGTCTGTCATTAGCACATTCAATGGCTTTCCCAAGGCCACAGGTATATATGTTTTGGTTTTCCAGACAAGATTTCTCTGTGTCACCCTGGCTATACCTGAACTCGCTCTGTAGACCAACCAGCCTGGCCACAAACTCACAGAGATCCACCTCTGCCTCCCAAGTGCTGGGTTTAAAGTATTGAACTACCATCACACATAGACACCCCACATGCCACCACAACAACCACCACAACTGGGCTGATATTTTCTGTTTTAAAGAAAAACATTTTTTACACAATATAATTTGATCATGGTATCCCCTCCCACAACTCCTCCCAGATGTTCCCACTTAACTTCAGGCTCTTTATCTTTCCTTAAAACAAAAGCAGAACAACACAAAGAGCCCTTGAGAAAAAAGAATAACTTGTTTTCATTGGCATTTAACCCCAGGCATTTGAGCACAAAAGAACTAGAATGCCTGTGTACTCTTTCCACAGATGGATTCCCATACCAAGATCCACTGATTGGCTTTAAGCATTACCCTTCTTTCCAGCAATAAGGTCTACTACTACTGTAAGAGTGCCAACACTCCTGCCTTACTGACACCAATCTCAAAAATATTTCCCTAAAAAAAAAAAAAAAAAAAAAAAAAAAAAAACCCAGAGTCCAAATCCAAATGTTCATACTAGGAAAAATAGCAATTTCCCATCTAAGAACACTACTGTCCATGAGACTGGATGTCTGGCAAACTAGGACTTTAGTCAGGACAATGCAAACCCCTCTTCTAACAGTGCACTTGATCACCTGAGATCATTATCTGTATCCATTATATACACACCCCACTCTAACAATGGAGTATGTGTATCTTCCCCTTAACAACCATCAGAATTAAACATTCTATTATATCTTATCATTGTTGCATCCAGGTATAAAAGTAGGGAGATCTGGACAGGGCAAAGTTTCTTTTATCTTGTTCCAACTGGAACCTCCTTTGGTTTCAACTGAAACTGACACCCCATACAGTGGTTTGAAAGAAAATGGACCCCAAAGGAACTGTCACTGATGGGAGAGGTGGCCTTGATGGAGTAGGTGTGGCCTTGTAGAGGAAGTGTTATAGTAGGGCTGGGCTTTGAGGTCCCATATGTGCTCAAGGCACTGCAAAGTGACACAGACTCCTTTGTGCTGCCTGCAAGATTTATGATTGTTACTTCTCCAGCACCATGTCTGTCTACACACTGATTTTATCACCATGATAATGGACTGAACCTCTGAAATGTAAGGGAACCATCACAAATGTTTTTCCATTATAAGAGTTGCCATGGTCATTGTCTCTTCACAGCAGCAGAAACCCTAAGACACCCCCATCTTCTCCTGGTATGAAAAGTCCCCTGAGAAAGTACCCAAACCTGTTTAAGTAATTTGGGTCTAAATGTCCAGCCATAGCATGTTTTTGGCTTCTTTTGAACTTTTTCTTACTTTACTTCACCCTGCCAAACAAGATGTAGTTCTCCCATGTTCTTTTCCTTAAATGATCCCAGTAAAATGCATTCAATGATGTTCAAGTGTTTTTCTCTCAGTCTGTCCCCAGCTGAATTAATGCAGACTGAATTCAGACCAGCCACTGTGAGTGGCCTTTTTGCCCTTTACTTTGCCACAAGGCCAAGCTTGCCTAAACTACATTTGCTTACATAATAAAACAACTGTCCTCCAAGTGAGCTTTCTGGGATGATCCTATATTTTTTCATCTTTTGACTATAGAGAGTTAAATTATTTTGTAATCAGGTCATTTTTAAAGAGAATTCAAAAAGTCTTCAATCAGCTAATAAAATAATGAAATGTCTATGCTCATCTTCTTGAAAATCCAATATGGCTACTTAGTATATGTCTTAGAGTCTAAAGATAGAGTATTCGTACCAAATAGTAAGGAAATATAAAAAATTAGAAAAACTCCATCATATATGATATTTATGTTTACTTATGTATTAAAAAAAACTCAAAAAGAATACATCTTGGATTTTTAATCTTTTCCATAAAAAGCCTGAGTTGATACTCTTAAAATATGGTTAAGGTATTTTGCCATCACAAACAACAGGAACTGATTGGTCTATAAAGCCCGGGTTTGGATGGTTTAAATTGATTGGTCTGCACTGTGTAGGCTCTGGATGCTATGAGATGATTGGTTTAAGATGCAAGGACTTTGTTGTAATCCTATAAAAGCTATCTTACTTCTGCCCTCGTGGTCCTTAGTCCTCTGTCCCAGCGTGGCACATGACTGTGGACCCCAGTGACCTTGGAATATAAAAGACCTCATGCTTTTTACATCAAGACCGCTTCTCGTGAATGATAGGGGGGAGGCACCTTTCCTGAGCGGGTTCGTGAAGGTCTGCACTCTACAGGTACATTGGCTTGGAAACCGCGACCACCCCTCTCACCCGAGAACCTGGACTTGGAGGTATGGGGATCCCCTCTGATGTGTGTGTGTGTGTGTTTTTATGTATTGTGTGATTGGCTGGCGTCTCTGTTCTGAGTATGTGTTCTCTGGTATCTGTTTTCTGGAATGCGTTCTTGGTTTCAGTTTGCATTTGTCTTCTTGGGCCATAAGGACCAGTTAACCATGATCAGCAGATATGCTATAAGGTTCACAAGCTACTTGCCCAGACCAGTGCGACCTAGTTATTGGTGGGTCGAGGTGGGCTAGAACCTGAAAAATAATGGGACAGAAAGAAGGAATAAGACCAAGCAATGCTTGTCAAGGTCTAACTTTATTATGCACAAAGAGGAGTTTTTAAAGCAAGCGGAGAGGAATTGGGGGAGGGGTAGCTGTGTTGACTCTGAGGCTCTGGTAATGTCCGAGGCCATAAACATCAGACCATAAACATCTGCTTATCTTAGTTCCTGGCCACCCCAATAGTCTTAGAATATGACAAGGGGATGTTCTAATCAGTCTCTGCAGATGTTCAGCCCCTAGGTGGGTTAGACGATGTATCAGCTGGACATATTCTAACCCTTCTGAGTAAGGTAAAGCTTCTTTCTATCTAAAGTATAGCAAGTCCCTTTGTCTACAGATTACCCTGTGTACATGTACAGTTACAAAAGCATAACTGCTGCCCGTGTAGATGTTTCGGATTCTCTCTTTGGCTCAGCTGCAATGCTTGTTTTAAGGCCATGAGCTCAGCTTCTCATACTGAGGTTTCTTCTGGCAGGATGCTGGCCCATCATTGGCTCCTGCTAGAAGTAGGTTGTCCACATACTGGAGGAAGGTCACCTGGCGGAGTTGGATCCTGATGCTGGCGAGATCTTTATGAAGGGCCTTATTAAAGATGGTCGGGGAGTTTTTAAACCCTTGTGGCAGTCGGGTCCAAGTGAGCTGTCCGGTTTTGCCCGTGTCGGGTCCCTCCATTCAAAGGTAAAAAGCGGTTGGCTGGTAGGATGTAACCTTAGGAAGAAGAAGGCATCTTTTAGGTCTAATATGATGTAGCAGCTCCGCTCAGGTGTGAGGGCACTCAGGAGGTTATAAGGGTTTGGGACAGTTGGATGTATATCCTGTGTCCTTTTATTGACTTCTCTCTCAAGTCCTGCACTGGCCGATAATCATTGGTACCAGGCTTTTTAACTGTCAGCAAGGGAGTGTTTCAGGGAGATTGAATAGGAACCAGGACACCTTGCTGGATTCACCTCTGGATGTGGGGTCGAATTTCTTCCCCGGCCTCTCTACTCATGGGCTGCTGTTTAACTGACACTGGTGTAGCACTAGCTTTCAGCTGAATAACCTCTGGAGGCATTTGTTTGGCCAGACCCATTCTGGATATTTTAGCCCAAGCTAAGGTAGTATGGGGGCAATCATCAGTCCATATTGGAGGTTCCAGCTCCATCTGAACAGTTGAGGTCAAGCTCTGGCTCCTCAAAGTGGAGTCTGCATTCATCTTTTAGCCTAACAGTAAGGACCTGCAATTGATTTCCCCGTGTATTGGTAACTGATGGCTGTTCAGAGTCAAAATGAATCCGGGCTCCTGCTTTTGACAGGATGTCTCTTCCTAACAGAGGGTAAGGACATCCTGGGATAACTTAGGAACAAGTGAGATACCCGACCCATGCCAAGGTTCACTGTTCTACTGAAGGGTAGTCCATGAATATTGCACCCATTGCCCTGTGGCACCCATTACCATATGCACATTAGTCTTTGTCAAGAGGATCCTGTTGCCCAGGCTTCCTGACTGTCTAGGGCCTGCTCTAAAAATTTTTTAATTACTGCGGCCAAGATTTTAGTCGAATTTCTTTCCTGTTTTCTGTCATGCCTGTTCTCCCTCTAAAAGCCAGATTCATTGAAGCTCTCTGGGCTTCTGAGGGTAGGGTCAATGGGAGTAAACCGCCTGAAGGCCTCCATGAGCCTTTTAAGAAACACCGAGGGAGATTTGGTTGGTCCCTGAATCACCTCCCTCATCTCAGCTAAATTGGTGGGCTGTCTCACAGCACCTGGGAGACATGCCATCAGAGCCTGGTGATAGACTTTTAAGCTCCTCCTACATTCCATGGCGTTGTAGTCCCAACTGGGGTGAGATGAAAGGAATCCCAAGTCAATAGTATTCTCTCCTGCTCCTCAGTTGTTAAGAGCTTATGAAGCAGGCTGTTGACTGTTGACAAAACACAAGAGACTCTACCAACCCCGTGAAGCATTTGAGAGAGGGGGATGGTTAGTTTTTAATTATAAGGATCTAGTTTTCCAATTACAAAGATCTGAGGCACAGCACTGGAGGCTATAATCTGGAAACTGGAGGGAGCCAAACATGCACAGCCACATGGTCATAACCCCGCCCATCCATTCCGGCGTGGCTCCGCCCTGCCGCCCTGGCCCACAGCCTCATGGCTGCACCTAGCCCTGGTGGCATGTTCCAGGGTGCTAGAGACCCGCGTTTTACATTCTTGCTGGGTCTTCCAGGGCCCCAAAGATGGACCTGCACAAATGCTCCCTGGCAGTGGGTCAGGAAGAGAGCTAGGTCCTGAAAAACAGTTGCCTTAACGGCTTGGATAATCTCAAAATTAAATGCCATGTGGCACTGAATGTCCACTAACTCAGGCACAAAAGTCTGCCAGAATCTCCTTAATCTCTACTGACAAATGATGGGTTAACTTCAGTCCAGTGGTCAAGAGTTAAACTAAGGGAGAGTCGTCCATTACAGTCAGTCCTAGGGTAAAACTATAGACAAAGACAAGATGCCAAAGACTCACAGAACGAAAACACATCAAACAGAAACTAACAGACCCAGACACGTGACCTGCCTAGTCTCCAGCAAACATCAGACAGCAGACAGATTCAGAGTTCAGTCCTACCAACTAACAGACAGAAGCCGAGAACCTCCTCACCTCCCGGGTATCTCGGGAAGCAGCAAAGAGATTCAGATTTGGTCCTACTGACCGACAGACAGAAGCTGAGAGCTTCTCATCTCCCAGGGTGCCCCCCCCAAGGCATCAAACAGATTCAGACTTGGTCCTACTGACCACAGAAGCCAGAAACCTAGAGCCTCCTCACCGAGGGCCCTATTCCTATTTGCCTACAGACAGAAGCATACAACTGGGCATCCCCAGACTTCTTATATTCCCCCTGGAGATTCCCCCAGGAACACAGCTTTGTGACCAAATAGCACTTCTGCTGATCACAGCCATTTAGTCTTTAGGGCCTAAAAAGGCAGCTGCAGACCATAACCGAGAGTGCTTTGCAGAAAACCGGTACCAGAAAACACATCAAACAGCAACTAACGATCCAGACATGTGACCCACCCTTGTTTACAGCAAACAGGCAGAAAACAGATACCAGAAGAACACATATTCAGAACAGAGATGCTGGCCAACATATAATACATACCAGCACACACACATACATCCGAGTGGGTCCCAGTAAATCCAACTCCAGGCTCTCAAGTGAGAGGGTGGTCTAGTCTCGGGCCATTCCCTGTCAATGCATAAAATGAGGGAACCACGGAGGACTGGACCCTCAGGCCCCGACTCGGAAGGCACCCCCAATTCACTCACGAAGTGGTCTTGATGTAAAAACATAGGTCTTTTATGTTCCAGTGCACTGTGATCCACAGCCTTACTCCATGTGGGGTAGAGGACTGGGAACCCCAGGTACAGGGTTCAGACAGCTTTTATGGGGATACTACAAAGCCTGCCTTTCAAAAACCAATCATCTCATAGCATCCAGTGTGGACCAATCAATTTGAACTATCCAAGCCCACACTTAGCCCAGGAGGCTGCTTTCGCTGGGGCTCCTGGGCAGTGTGGCACAGTTCATTTCCCTGTTCTCATTCACTCAAAGGTGCTGTCATAAAACACTTCCTGTCCTTAAACAGTCAAGAATGTGACCTTTTGCCTACTCCTAGGGTCAGTGGGGGGTTCAGCTAAATTTTTCCATTCTTACACCACGTAGTTCGCAGGTCCATGAGTCCAGCACTGTTCTCGGTGTATACTACCGATTTTCTTCAGGGATTGGGGACTCCATTCTGTAAAAGCCATCCCAGGGGCAGCAGGTTGGGCACAACTTGCCTGACCAGTGGGACCTAGTTATTCATGGATCGAGGTGGGTTAGAACCTGAAAATAATGGGAGAAAGAAGGAACAAGACCAAGCAATGCTTGTGAAAGGTCCTAACTTTATTAGTCACAAGAGGGGTTTATAAAGCAAAAGTGGGAAGGAATTGGGGAGGGATAGCTGTGTCGACTCTGAGGCCATAAACATCAGACCATAAACATCTGCCCATCTGGTTCGTGGCATTTGACTTAGTTCCTGGGGTCTGATTCATCTGGTTCCAGGGTGAGTGGAACAGACTGCTTGTTAAACAGTTCTCTGTTTTACCAAGATAAGGCTTAATTCATGTTTTAAGGTGTAAGTAATTCTGCAAGAGAATGTGACTCCAGGCAGCTCCCAACAAATTACAAAACTCATGGTGCACCATTGAGACTGGAGGTGTCCCAGCACAAAGCCTGAAAATTAACATAGCTAAAGCTGTAAAGATTTGCCACAAGATGACCTTGCCTAGTGATAGCCTGCCCACAACAAAGCTGTTGTGGGTTGCTAACAAACTCTAACTTGTGATCTTAGGGCCCCTAAATAAGTAAAGGAGTACAGAGTTGTTATCAATGCTGTTAAAGGTAATTGGCAATGACTACTCCATAAACTCAGTGAGCCAAATCCCTGGTATGCTGACCACAGACAGGCCAAAATAGATGTTTTTATAATCTCATGCTTCAAGGGAAATGCTAACATTTTTATGGTATTTCTGTAAATACTAAACTGTGGACAAAGATCTGTTCCTTGAACTTTCTACTTTCAAAACCTATGCTCTTAAGTAAAAACTGCAGCAGTTGCAAACCATATCCAGTGTGTTAGTGTCTGTCTGGCATGCCAAAAGCCACTCCTGACCTGGTCATCACAGATTTGGTCTCCACACCGGCCTGTTGCCCACTGAGCAGTCTGCAGCAACTGACCCAAGAAGAGGAAACAGGGGATCAGAAGGTGCTAGCCCTGTGGAAAGATGAAGATTAGGGAAGACAGATTCGGACCCCTGGCAGAGCAGAGGGTAACTTGAAAGTAGAGGCCAGACCAATTGACATTTTAGTGGACACTGGAGCAGAACATTCTATACAATGCAACCATTGATAAAATTAAAAAACAAAAATTCCAGGGTGATGGGTGACACAGGACAACGGCAGTATTCAGGGGCTACCAGAAGAAGAGTGGACCTTGGCATGAGCCGGGTAACCCACTCCTGGTTATCACAGAATACCAAGCATGTGTATAATCACTTAGAAAAGATTTCAGGTTTCTCAGTCTCTCCTCTGAAAGCGGGCATTCTTCCTACCAAAAGCTTTGATTTTAGTAAAACAGGAAGAAAATCAAAAATCCTAGTAACCTCCCTGCATTCTTGTACATCTGTGGAAATGGCACCAGTGGCTATCTACAATGATGCGGAGTTTGCTCCCTTCTAAGTTTTTCTGGTATCTTCTTACAGGGCTATCCTTGACCTCACACAGCTCTGCCTGCTTTTGCCTCCTAAGCCTGGGCTTCAATAAAGCTGTGTCTTAAAATGCCGCGAGTAATTACGATTTTCACTGAGAAACATAAGCTGTATGGATGAGATTCCCATCTTTGGCATCTCTTTGCTTTTCTGTAGGCTATCAACTTGTTTGTGCATTTCCCATGGAAAGTGTTCCACTGAATGCAGTAAGTTCACACAGATATGTGTCTGCTGAGGATTTGTTGGCAACTCTCTAAAGGTGTTGTATATCTCAGACTCTTAGAGAAAAAGGATGTCGATTCGGACATTTCATCCTTAGGGAAAACAAGGCTGGTTTTCTTTACTAATCAAAACCCAGAGAAGACTCCATGTACCCAGGCACACATCTGAGGCGGTACTGCTCCAGTGGTAGGCTCACGCTTGCATATTGCCTGGATGGAAGGTTCCTTCTCAGCAGGGGCCATAAGATGTCCCGTAGCTTTGTCGAGTTGTCCAAACAACAATGTTTGTATTATGTCTACCTATAAATTGGGGCGGCTTATGTCTAATTCACCATGAATATTCTGTTTTCTCTCCTATATTGTATACATGGATTTAATTTGCTATTCCTTTTGTTACAATATTGTCACCGGACTGATGGAGAATGCTTCATTCTTTCTCATAGAGCATATATGTACATTACTCTGATCAAATGTGACACTTGTTGAGTTTGAAAATTAAAGGGATCAGTGACCATTGTTCCTTAGGGATGCAAACAATGGCTTCCATCGAAAGATCAGCACGTTGAGCATCAGGCTGCAATGTGTCTTTTGGTGAGGTCAGAGGTTGAGAGCCAACACACAAGGACCCCATAGGAATGTCCTCTAACTGCCTTCCTTCCTCCTATAGATCAGAAAAACCACAACATGAACTGGAGCAAGCTTCAGGGCATGATGAGAGCCTCCAACAGACAGAGATGCTGCAGCAGGGCCACTAAACTTCTGTGACAGGCAGGTGACCTACCTTCTTGTAACATTTTCAGAAACCATGACATTCTTTGGCTGGCTTTTCTTTCTAGACTCTGATCTCACAACATGTCAATGGGCTCCAGATTCTGTCTCTTCACATTGAATGAAAAAGGATACTTTTGGATCTCATTGCCTTTCTTTCTCTCCTAGCACTCTATCAGTAGATTCAGAAGGCTGAAAGGGCACAGAAAACCACAAGCCTAGCATTCTCCACTCAGGGAATAAAACATCAAACCTTAATGATTGCTTGCACTTTGAGCCCTAAAGCCTGGCTATCCTTGTCAGGAGTAACTCCGAACAATATGTGGCTACCTTCCCATTTAGGGTCCATAGCTTCCCATGGTGTGTAGTCCGTGGAAATAAACCAGACTGTAATGAATAAGCGGCAGCTTAACTTGCATGTTTAGTTTATTGATTTCAAGAGTTCTTACTTTAACATTTTGATGTTCTCTGTTTCTTAGAAGTTTTGTCATTTATTGTTCTTGGTTTACTCATTAATATGTTGCTAAGGCTAAATGTTTTGTGTATCAAATACCCTTTTAAGCCCCTGTTGAATCAAAAGACTTTGTTTTTGTAAATAAAAAATAAATCAAACACTTCCTCTTTAAACTAGACATTTATTCAAGTGTGGTGTCACACTCCTATAACCTATAAACTTCTGAAATAGAAATGAATCTGTGCATCTTCTATGGTGACTTTAGACAGGTTATTATTTCCCAGACAGACAGAGCTAAAAACCCACTTGGCATGGCATGAATTGTACTCCCCTAGTCAAACACAACTTGATGCAAAAAGATACCTATTCCCAACGTGACATCACATATTTGCTACTCCAAGAAATGAGGTCTCCATACACATATATTTATGACATGAGCATGCAAGATATTTTTGAGAAATACCTGTGTCTTTAATTCCATCTCAGGGGAAAAATGAACCTCCATTATGGGAATATAAAAATTAATGAAACCCAATTATATCTTCCATTCTGATTTCCTTCAGGTAGCAACAGTGACAATTGCAAGGTAGAATGAAACATGCTAAAAGGGGCATATTGGGACACATATTATTTTAAGGTACCAGTTGACTGGACTACTTATTTCTAAAAAATCCTTTTTACAAATTCCTTTACTTATATTTATATGTACTGGTAGTTTGCCTGCCCTCTAAGTACCAAAGTACAGTTTCCAAAACAACACTACCCAGGGCAATGGATAAGGGAAAAGAAACGCCCATGACAAGGGCAAGGGGTTTGTCTTGAGACCAACACACATTCAAGCAGAGTGCCTCTGGTTTCAGATTTTCCCAATATGCATCTACAATTCCAACCCTTGAGGAGTTTATATATCTTCCGTGAGTTCCATTCTCCAAAATGTTGAGTTCCGTGCACAAAGTGCTCATGGTGTCATTTGGCCTCCATTCAGAAAGGCAGACGTAGGACTGAGAATTTCTGATTCGAAGACAGGAAGGAGGCACATCATCCCAGTTTTTGGTGGGCACAACCCACATAAAGAAGCAGGCGACAGGAGATTTCTCAGCGAGCTGTTTCATCAATCCTAAAGCCAAAAGCTCATGCCCCCCTCCCCTCTTCTGGGGAACATCCTGCCTCTGCTGGCACATAGGGTCAGGGCAGCAGTTGCAATAAGCGAAAGATGTCCCAAGTCCATAGTGGGCAGGGTGTGGCAATCCGTGAGTTTGTGTGATTCATGAAAACTTTGTTCATGGTGGTTTTTTGCTTCCTGGCTCGATGCCCTACCAACGGCCTACTCCTTTATTAGAAAAGATCAAAGATGCAGGACATAGAAGCAGGCCTGCTTGAACCTACAGAGGTTGGAGAAGGAGGAATTAGACTTTCAGAAAATTCCAGAGCTGGATGAGGGTCACTCTTCTATTGGTAAGTGCCTATCTTCCAGGGAACACAGCATTGTGAAATGACAGCTCTACCCAATGTTTTCTCTGCATAAATGTCCAATGGGTCTCTAGCCTTAGGATATGCAAAGCATCCTTTGCAAAGCATCTTTTGATCTTGTGCCGTGACACTCAGTTTTGCTAATTGTGAGGACTCTTAGCTCCTCCCAGGAACAGACTCAGACCCTTAATAGGATGGGCTCAATGGTTATTAACCTTCCCAATGCTCTGACCATTCCAAGACAATTTAATAGGTGTTTAGGTGACTCCAACCACAAAGCTCAATTTTCTTGCAACTTCTTAATTGTAATTTTGTTACTATTCACGAGAGATCATGAGGTAAGTATTTGGTGTGCAGCATATGTGAGTTGTCACCCTTTCGAGTGTCATGCCATCACCAAAGGAGTCATACCCATAGTTTGAGGATCACTTCTCTGGGTAGAGGACAAATATGCAACATGACAGTGGTGTCGGGCAGGGTCTCCAGGAAGTGGCAAGTTGCCCCCATGGGTCTCTACAACCCTTGGGTCTCCTATCCTCCCTAGGCCGGATCTCCTTACCTCCTGATGCTGTCCCATTACCATGGTCAGTGAGCGGCACTGAAGGACACAATGTGGTTGGTAGCATCCTTGGATGTGTTGTCTTGTAGCTGTATTCCAGAAAGGGGTGTGATTCCACTTGGGACTGTCCGTTCTCTACTCTTGGCATCCGGATTGCAGCTGTCGTGGCTGCATTGGCCTCTTGTCTCTGTCTTCTTTACGACCAGTGGGGCAGATGGGTTATAGAGGCAGGGGTGGCAGGAGGGAGGCTGGAAGGGGCTCACTATACTGGGGACTGTTCACAGCGATCTGCAGCAACAACTGCACAAGGAAGAACACAGCTGCACAAAGTGGTGGACAAGCTGAGGCAAAGACTGAAAGGTGCTAAGGGGGATGGATCCTGCTGCAGCACTATCTGGGGGAACTAAAGTCATCTTTAGGGAGGAAGAAGAAGGCATCAGAGACTTCTGGACCCAGGTGCAGCAGGTGAGGACGAGAGCAGGTGTCTGCCAGTTAGGCCCTAACCATTTCCTCCTGTTACCTTAGCCCGTCTACCCATCGACCTAATGTGCTTTCCCTTATCCATTTCCACCGCTCGCACACACCTTCATCAAACTCATTCTCATGACGACATCCAACTGTTCATCAGTGTTTTTGGAGGAGAGTCTCTTGTAAGAATTAACTGGCAAACAAACCCTGCTGCTTTTCTTGAAGCTTCCAGGTCCCAAGCAGGGGGGCTCAACAACGCCAAAATACACTTCCAAGTCATTGAGATGGCCAGGATGCTGTGTGTACTAGCTTGAGGGAGACACTTCCCTATCCCGTGGCTCATTGCCTTTGCAGAGTCCATGTAGCGTCACTTGGGAGCAGGGAAATCAGCTTAGGGAATTAGGAAGTCAAACTACAAATGTCGGGGGTCATTCTCATTGGCCCTACGTTGGATTCCATGTGGCCTCTCTTCTAAAAATTCTCTGCATCACAATGTTGTCAATTCACTCCGCTCAACTCTTGCTTTACACTGTCAGGAACCTCAGTGTGAGGAGGTGGCCTAAAGCGTTTCCTATGTGCTTCCTTGGCAAGGTCTCATCATGCGCTTACAGTATGGTGCCGATGGGTTGTCCATGCATGGGAAGGGGCTTGTGTCAGGCTGCTTGGTTTTATTAGAGGCTCTGAGGCTTTCAGAAAATAAAATCCACACAGTGCAGCATAGTCTGGACAATCAGAACATATTCTCCTATGCAATTTTAGTCATGGATATGGGTGCAGGGCATTGGATTCTTCTGAATTATCTGCTGTGCTTAATCCAAACTAAAGTGATCATCTAGCATGTTACCTCCTCATCTTCTTTTATTACTCAGATTCCATCGTAGTTTCTATCTCTGGATCTCTCGGTCTCTGTTCTTTGGTGCTTTGTTTTGTGTTTGGGCTATGGGTGTATATCATACACAAGCATGTGCATAATCACTTGAAGAGATTTTCAGGTTTGTCATTCTCTGCTGTGAGTGGGCATCCTTCCTAGCAAGAAGCTTTGATTTTGGTAAAACTGAAAGACCACCATGCTCCTGGTATCCTCCCTGCGTGCTTGTACAGTCAGCGAATGTACTCATGCCTGTGCTCAAAACGCTCCTAAGAACTCATTCTTCTAATGAATAGGAGCAGCAGAGACTGGAGGGAAACCTGCAGTCCCAGCAGAAGGAGAGGGAGCTGGTCAACCAGAAGAAGAAGTTTGCAGAAAAGCTGCAGCATTACTTGACTGTCTCCCTGATGAGGTATGTACCAGAGTGGGAGTTGGGATTTGGATCCAGGTGGATCTCCTTCTTCTACCTCGGGTCGCTGCCTTTTGTGGTATCTGCATATTCACACCTCTCCCCGACAATATCAGAAGAAGAACAAGTCAGAGTCATGCTGATGCAGACAAGAAGAAGTTCCCTACAGGTAATAACATGCTCGACATTCAGGGAGTTGTAGAATGATGCCCACCTTGCTCCCTTCTGAGTTTTCTGGTATCTTCTCACAGGGCTTTTCCTTGAACTCACACAGCTCTGCCTGCTTTTGCCTCCTAAGCCTGGGCTTCAATAAAGCTGTGTCTTAAAATGCCAGAAGCAAATACGTTTCCACTGAGAATCATAAGCTGTATGGATGAGATTGCAATGCTTGGCTTCTCTTTGCTATTCTGTTGGCTGTTCTCTTTGTTTGGCCATTTCCCATGGGAAGTGTTGGACAGATACCTTATGTTCCGCCATTGCCTGGGGAACCCACACAGACGTGTCTGCTGAGGGATTGTTGTGAGCTCTCACAAGGCGTTGTATCGCAGACTCTTGTAGAGAAACAGGGTGTCGATTCCCAGCTTTCATCCTTAGAAAAACAAGGCCGGTTTTCTTTACTAAATCAAAACCCCCAGAAGACTCCATGTTCCCAGGCACACATCTGAGGCGATCCTGCTCCACCATGGTAGGCTCCATCCTGCATATTGCCCGGATGGGAGGTTCCTTCTCAGCAGGAGGCATCAAGATGTCCCGTGGCTTTGTCCGGTTGTCTAAGCAGCAATGTTGTATTATGTCTACGTATAAACTGGGGTGGCCCATGGCTATTCACCACGAATATTCTGTTTTCGCCCCCATGCTGTTATGCATGGATTCAGTTTGCTATTCCTTTTGTTACAATATCGTCACAGGACTGATGGAGAATGCTTCATTCTTTCTCATAGAGCATATACGTACATTACTCCAATCAAAGTTGACACTTGTTAAAGGTTGAAAACATTCAAATTTAAGGGATCAGTGACCATTGTTCCTTAGGGATTAAACAATGGCTTCCATCGAAAGATCGACGTTGAGCATCAGGCACGATGTGTCTTTTGGTGAGGTCAGAGTTTGAGAGCCGACACACAAGGACCCCACTAGGAATGTCCTCTAACTGCCTTCCTTCCTCCACCAGATCAGAAAAACTACAGCATGAACTGGAGCAAGCTTCAGGGCATGACGAGAGCCTCGGGCAGACAGAGATGCTGCAGCAGGGCCACTAAACATCTGAGACAGGCAGGTGACCTACCATTGTATGACATTTCCAGAAACCGTGACATTCTTCGGGTGGATTTTCTCTCTTGACTCTGGCCTCCTGGGTGTCGATGGGCCCTGATTCTGTCTTGTCATTGAACGAAAAAGGCTATTTTGGGATCTCATTGCCTTTCTTTCTTTCTCTCACAGCACCCTTTCAGTAAATTCAGAAGGCCGAAGGAAGACACCGAAAACCACAAGCCATAGCATTCTCCACTAAAGAACCAAAGCATCCATCCTTGGTGATTGCTTCATCTTCAAAGCCCTAAGACGCCTGGCTATACTTGTCATGAAAAGCTTTTAACAATCTGTGGCTGCCTTCCTATTGTGTGTCCATAGCTGGCCATGGTGTGAAGTCCGTGGAACTAAATCTGACTGGAAAAAAAAAATAGCACTTAGCTTAACTTGCTTGTTTAGTTCATTGATTTCAAGTTTGCTTGCTTTGACATTTTGATGTTCTCTGTTTTGCAAAAAGTTTTTGATTGTTTTGTTCTTGGTTTATGCTTGATATGTTGCTAAGGCTAAATGATTTCTGTATCAAATGCCCTGTTTAAGCCCATGTTGAGTCAAATGACTTTGTTTATGTAAATAAAACAAATATACAAACTCTTCCTGCTTAAACTAGACTTTTGATCAAGTGCGGTGTCACACTCCTGTAATTGCAAAATTAAACAGATAGAAATGGATCACTGCATCTTCCTGGTGACTTTAGATACATTATTATTTCCCCAACAGACAGAGCTAGAAACGCGGTTGGTGTCTTCGGTGGGCATGGCATGGTCTACTCCCTGGATAGACACTGCTTGATGGAAAAAGATCCATATTCCACACGTGACATCACATATTTGCTACTCCAAAAAAAATGTACTCTCCATACACATATATTCATGACATGATCATTTGCAATGGATTCTTGAGAAATACACCTGTGTCTTTCTAATTCATCTCAGGAAAACAGAACAACCATTATGCGTGTGTATAAAAAAAAAAATAAATAGGGAAACCCACATATATCTCCTCCTGAATTCCTTCAAAGATAGCAACAGTGATAACTGCAAGGTAGAGAACAAAACCCACTATACCATATTGGGACACACGGTATTTTAAGGATCCGTTGACTGGACTTCTTATTTCACACAAATCCTTTTTTTCAGATTCGTTTACTTATATTTATATGTACTGGTAGTTAGCCTGCCCTCTGTGTACCAAAGTATACAGTTTCCAAAACAACACTGCAGGGCAATGGATAAAGGAAAAGAAACGCCCATGACAAAGGCAAGGGAGTTTGTCTTGGGATGGCACACATTCAAGCAGAGTGCCTCTGGGTTCAGGGTCATTCCTCAAAATCCCTTAGGATCAGGTTAAAGCAGTTATGTCACCTCTCACCTAGATGACAGTGCAGGTTAGGCCCAGCACAGAAATGGAGAATTGAGAAGATACTCCTGTCGAAGTAGCTTTTGGAAATGACGGCTGTTGATGCACTAGCTACTCAGTGTTCATAGGAAGTAACTGCAATGCTACCTTCTTCTGATGAGTGGGCATGTCAGTGCAAAACTAGGAAGTGAGTCGGATGGCTGATGATACTCTACTCTTTTACTATAACAACTCTCAGAAGGTTTTGGAAGAAGGCTTCGTTCCAGAGGAGTGCTTTCTTCTTGTGAAGTACCCCTGGAATCCATGTGACTTCTGAGGGTATGAGTTGAGTCTGAGAGTTAATGTGTGAGGGAAGTATTCCAGTGGGTTCCAGTTTGGTTCCATCAAACAATAGCTGTGGAAATCTCTACTTTCTGGGGAGGAGTGTGCACATTTCAATAGCTGTCTGTGCCACCGGTCACCTTCTCTTTCTGAAAAGTTAGCCATACCCGTAGCCACACTGGAATCTAACTGAGACTTCATCATTCTGCACTTCTCATTACAACCGTGTGACATGGGATTCCTTGACCACCTTTCTTTCCATTTGCTGTACAAGCCTGGGTCTAGCCATGCCTCTCTTCAATTTGGCCCCTCACCATGGCCCTTTTGTGTCTTGAAAGATGTCCCAAATAGATAATCATGGCTTCTTCTCCTCTCACCTTGTAGAATGTAAAATGCATTTTAGTAAAATTATTAATATTCCATAAGCTGCATTGTTCTTTACTACATTTGCTGGTATATTTGTGACCATTCCCAATTTTTGCTTATATATGGAGTGCTAGAATGAACATGCATAAGGAGCTCTTTGACAAAGTCAAGTTTCAGATAGGATGCAATGGCATTTGTTGGAGTAGCCAGAGACTCCAGCAGACTGGGTAGAGAGAGGAGGCATCGTGCATGGACGTAGCGAATTCTGAGCATAGAACTCTCTACATAGCAGAGATCAGAGAAGAATGATGTCAGATGAAAACAACCAAATGATCTAACGTGTACTGATTGGGCTCCAGAATGACAGGGAGGGAGAGTAATGAAAGAGATGTCTTGATGGGGACCGTAAGGGTTAGGGGGAAACCTGATGGGAAGGAAGCTCCCAAGAAACCACAGGAAGAGGATAGGCAAGCCTCCTCTACCAAAGGTGCAGTGTGTCTCTCTATTGACCATCTGTGGGATTCAGATGAGTGCCTACCCTCATTGTCATCAGAGACCCTTCAACCAGTAGCTTATTGAAGCAGATGAAGAGATGCACAGGCAAGCAGTGGGAAGTGTGCCAGATGTCTTCTTGAACAGGAGCAGGAGGGATTGATTGTACGATCCAGTCGGGAGTGGGTGGTCATGCTCTTGAAAGGATGAATCCACAAAGACAGCTGAACTAAACTCCGGAGACCTACCGACGACTTTGGACCTACATCTAGTGAGTGAACTTGCATAGGGCCAGCCTAGGCCCCCTGTCTTGTAGCTTATTCAGTTTGTGGGGCTACGTCCCTGTAGTGGGATAGACCAGGAACAACATAGAGGACTGGCCCTCTCCCTGGCAATTCAGTTGGCTGTGTGCCACCTACTCCATAGAACAAAACAGTCCAATCCCCATGTGGAATATACTCACTGACTTCCAATAAATCAGGAAAATCTGGTTTTCCTGGAAGAAGGGGTGCCACAAGGCGTGCTTTGTGTCCCAGGAAAGAATCATGCACAGGAATAACTTACTTCTGCTGAGTCATGAGGAAAGCTGGTTAGCAGGAGTCCATTTTCATCCCACTTGACATCAGCAGCCCCTCTCCTCAACCTTCCCTTGTATCCTGGACACAATAGAATGCTGTGATGTCACCTGTGTTGTGGCAACTCCAACTGCCTTTGGCTTGGCGAGTACTTCAGTGCCTTTAAGGTTCAGAGATGAACATGTTGGCAAGACTGCGGAATCTCCTTAGGAGAGAAAACGGACAGGGGAGAGAGACCAGAGAGAGAGTGAAGAAAGCTGACATTCAGCCTCACTTTCAAGGCTCAAAAAATAAATGCTTCAGAAGAAAAAACAGTAAGTTCTGGGCAGGAGATGAGGAGCTCTGTGGAGAAGGTTGCCTTTAGCTGGGATTGGGGTAATGGGGGCACAGGAATTGGGGTCTCTGGGAACAAATTGGACTCCACCTCCTGACACGTCTCTGGGGAAGTCGGATTCCAGGCTAGTAATCTGTCTCTCCCAAATGTCAGGAACTGGCAGGGCAAAAGCTCAGTCGGCTGGGAGCGCTTGGTTTCAGTCTTAACAGGTTAGTGTGAAAACGAGGGAGGAGTAGCATCCAAATGAGACCAGAATGAGGGGAGGGACTAGTGGCGTGTGCTCAGCATAAGACAGGGCATCCCTGTACTTGAATGGGCGTGGATAACTTGAAGTACTGTGAACCTTCTCTGTGTGCCCTGAGTTGCCAGTGATGTCCCATTGGGAGTCTGGTGCCCATGGTCTGCACCCGTATGGCTGCCCCACCTGTAGACGTGTGCTTTGAGTAACAGGTCAAGATGTTTTGGCTTCTCTAACAAACACCTGAGTGCCTGTGGACTGCGGTCATTTCCTCCAAGCTTCTCAACCCAGAGACTTGTGAATGCTACGGGTCATCTGAAAGGAGACTATGCAGCTGTGAATAAGCTCGAGGAATAGTCTTTCTTTCTTTCTTGGCTTCTAGTATGTGCTTTGGGGCAGGGGAGAGCAGCTGGCAGAGTCATGCAACTACCTTCAGAGATCAGAGAACTGACATCCCCTGCAGAGGCCACTCAGGTCTGGGTCAAATTCCATTGGTTTGTCACTGAGTCACAGGCACGGAGCTTTCTTCAACACTTTGAGGGCTCAGAGGGATCTGCAAATCCTCCATGGTTTGAGGAATACGCTTGAGGACGTTCTTTCTTTCTTGCCTTGAAGCATGCGCTGAGGGGACAGAGGAGAGAGCAGCTGGCTGAGACATGCACCTACATTCACAGATGGGAGATCTAAGATTCCCTGCAGGGCAGCAGATGCCTGGGGTCAGCAACATTGGTGTGTCATCGAGTGACAGGCACACGACCTTTCACAAACATATTTTAGGGCTCAGGGTGATCGATGTATCCTCTATGGCTTGTCATAATGCAAGTTGATTTGCGTTCTTCTAACCACAGGGGTTGCTGGAGAGCCTTCACCACCCACAGCCCTCCTCACCAAAAAGGGAGCTGAAACGGCAGGTGGACAGTCTGAGCAGCCAGCTAGATCAAGTGTCCATGGAAACAAAGGAGCTGCGAGAGTGCCTCACCTCCATCACGGAAGGATCTCCTGACACTAAGTATTCATTGTTTCCAATGCCTTGGTGACCATCTCGGTTCCACAATTTCACCCTTAGTTTATTTCACCTAGGACCCGAGTTTCTGACAATCTACACTTGCACAGAGTACCTTTGCTAGACACCATCGATCCACATGCTTCCAAGAAGGAGAACCTGAAACCCGGCAGGAGTGGGATTGGGAGGCACTATTTTTCTGTTTCCTCCGAAGGAAGAAAACCAGCGACTCTGGCCCCAGTCAAATAACTCAGAGATTGGGACAGAGCTGTGAGTTCCCAGGCTGCATATGGAGAGATGATGCCAAAGTGGCAGCTTCTGTGAGATATCAGCTGCTGTGAGTCTGTGGTGGTTCTCTATTTGTCTGGCAAGACATTGCGTGCTGGCTTCTTCAAGAGGCAAGCAAGATGCCTGCTGACACACTTCAATGTACAGATAAAAGGGAACTGATCAACCACTGCACATTTTGCGCCTCTCTCTCTCTCTCTCTCTCTCTCTCTCTCTCTGTCTCTCTCTCTCTATCTATCTCTCTCGTGTCTTGGTCTCTCTGTCTCTCCGTCTCACACACACATGCAGAAACACACAGACATGTGTGTGTATATATGTGTTTGTGCATTTGTGCTTGAGTTCCCTCTAGACCCTGCAAGCAGGGTTTCTGTGGTTGGGCATGAGGAAGTTTCTGTCTCACCGTTCCCAAGTGATACCTGTGATGAGCGTTGGGATCGCCAGTGGATCCCCATTCTTCCGATGTGCTCACCTTAGTTCCATGAAGATATCCCCTTGAGGGAGTTTATATATCTTCCGTGAGTTCCATTCTCCAAAATGTTGAGTTCCGTGCACAAAAGTGCTCATGGTGTCATTTTGGCCTCCATTCAGAAAGACAGGCAGTGGGACTGAGAATTTCTGATTCGAAGACAGGAAGGAGACACATCATCCCAGTTTTTGATGGGCACAAACCACATAAAGCAGACGACAGGAAATTTCTCAGCGAGCTGTTTCATCAATCCAAAGTCGAAAGCTCCTGCCCCCTCACCCCTCTTCACGGGAACATCCTGCCTCTGCTGTCATAGGGTCAGGGCAGCAGTTGCAATGAGCGAAAGATGTCCCAAGTCCATAGTGGGCAGGGTGTGGCAATCCACGTGAGTTTGTGTGATTCGTGAAAACTTTGTTCATGGTGGTTTTTGCTTCTAGCTCCATGCCCTACCAACGGCCTACTCCTTTATTAGAAAAGATCAAGATGGAACATAAACAGGCCATGGCAGACCTACAGAGGTTGGAGAAGGAGAATTCGGAAGCTTTCAGAAAATTCCAAGAGCTGGATGAGGGGTCACTCTTCTATTGGTAAGTGCCTATCTTCCAGGGGAACACAGCATTGTGAAATGACCAACTCTACCCAATGTTTTCTCTGCACTGCAATGTCCACGCTTCTGGGTCTCTAGCCTTAGGACTCTTAGCAAGCATCCTTTGCAAGCATCTTTTGATCTTGTGCCGCTGACACTCAGTTTTGCTAATTGTGAGAGAGACTCTTAGCTCGTCCCAGGAACAGACTCAGACCCTTAATAGGATGGAGCTCAATGGTTATTAACCTTCCCAATGCTCTGACCTTCCAAGACAATTTGTCGTGTTTAGGTGAGCTCCAACCACAAACTCAATTTTCTTGCAACTTCTTAATTGTAATTTTATTACTGTTACGAATCATGAGGTAAGTATTTGGTGTGCAGCATATGTGAGTTGTCACCCTTTCAAGTGTCATGCCATCACCAAAGGAGTCATGACCCATAGTTTGAGGATCACTTCTCTGGGTAGAGGACCAATATGCAACATGACAGTGGTGTCGGGCAGGGTCTCAGGGAAGTGGCAAGTTGCCCACATTGGTCCTCTACACCCCTTGGGTCTCCTATCCTCCCTGGGAGCGGATCTGTCCCTTACCTCCTGATGCTGTCCCATTACCATGGTCAGTGAATGGCACTGGAAGGACACAATGTGGTTGGTAGACATCCCTGGATGTCTTCTCTTGTGGGTATATTCAGAAAGGGTGTGATTCCCTTTGGGACTGTCCGTTCTCTACTCTTGGCATCCGGTTTGCAGCTGTCGTGGCTGCATTGGCCTCTTGTCTCTGTCTTCTTTACAACCAGTGGGGCAGATGGGTTATGGAGGCAGGGGTGGCAGGAGGAGGCTGGAAGGGCTCACTATACTGAGACTGTTCACAGCGGCATCTGCAGCATCAACTGCACAAGGAGAAGACACAGCTGCACAAAGTGGTGGACAAGCTGAGGCAAGAGACTAAGAAGGTGCTAGGGGAATGGATCCTGCTGCAGCACTATCTGGGAACTGAAAGTCATCTTTGAGGAGGAAGAAGAAGGCATCAGAGATTTCCTGACCCAGGTGCAGCAGGTAGGGACGAGCAGATGTCTGCGGATTAGGCCCTGCACCATTTCTTCCTGTTACCTTAGCCCGTCTACCCATCAGTCCTAATGTGCTTTCTCATCCCTTTCCTGGCCCTCGCACACACATTCATCCAACTCATTCTCATGACGACATCCAACTGTTCATCAGTGTTTCTGGAGGAGAGTCTCTTGTAAGAATTAACTGGCAAGCAAACCCTGCTGCTTTCTTGAAGCTTCAGGTCAAGCAGGGAGAGGGCTCAACAACGCAAAATACACTTCCAAGTCATTGAGATGGCCGGGATGCTGTACTGACTTGAGGGAGACACTTCTCATCCTGCTCATTGGCTTTGCAGAGTCCAGGACGTCACTTGGGAGCAGGGAAATCAGCTGGGAATTAGGAGATCCTACTACAAATGTCAAAAGAGTCATTCTCATTGGCCCCAAGTGATTCCATGTGGCCTCTCTTCTTAAAAATTCTCTGCATCCCAATGTTGTCAATTCACTCCGCTTCAATCCTTGTTTGCCACTGTCAGGGAACCTCAGTGTGGTGGCCACCAGCGTTTCCTATGTGTTTCCTTGGCAAGGTCTCCCTACATGCAGCTTACAGTATGGTGCCGATGGGTTGTCCATGCATGGGGAAGGGGCTTGTGTCAGGCTGCTTGGTTTTATTGGGAGCTCTGAGGCTTTCAGAAAATAAAATCCACACAGTGCAGCATAGTCTGGACAATCAGAACATATTCTCCTATGCAATTTTAGTCCTGGGATATGGAGTGCAGAGGCATTGATTCTTCTGAATTATCTGCTGTGCTTAATCCAAACTAAAGTGATCATCTAACATGTTACCTCCTCATCTTCTTTTGTGCTCAGATTCCATCTGTGCGTTTCTATCTCTGGATCTCTCCCGGTCTCTGTTCTTTGGTGCTTTGTTTTGTGTTTGGAGCTATGGGCGTTGTATATCATACACCAAGCATGTGCATAATCGCTTGAAGAGATTTCAGGTTTGTCAGTCTCTGCTGTGAAATGGGCATCCTTCCTACCAAGAAGCTTTGATTTTGGTAAAACTGAAAGACCACCATGCTCCTGGTATCCTCCTGCGTGCTTGTACAGTCAGCGAATGTACTCATGCCTGTGCTCAAAACGCTCCTAAGAACTCATTCTTCTAATGAATAGGAGCAGCAGAGACTGGAGGGAAACCTGCAGTCCCAGCAGAAGGAGAGGAGCTGGTCAACCAGAAGAAGAAGTTTGCAGAAAAGCTGCAGCATTACTTGACTGTCTCCTGATGAGGTATGTACCAGAGTGGGAGTTGGGATTTGGATCCAGGTGGATCTCCTTCTTCTACCTCCGGGTCGCTGCCTTTTGTGGTATCTGCATATTCACACCTCTCCCCGACAATATCAGAAGAAGAACAAGTCAGAGTCATGCTGATGCAGACAAGAAGAAGTTCCCTACAGGTAATAACATGCTCGACATTCAGGGAGTTGTAGAATGATGCCCACCTTGCTCCCTTCTGAGGTTTTCTGGTATC
>NW_026126835.1:0-53197 GCF_943737965.1 Phodopus roborovskii | reverse complement strand
CAAGGTTATACAATGGTGAAAAGAATAAGATACTAGGCAATACTGATGAAGACAAAACAGGCTACAGAAAAGACACAGTGAGCCACCTGACCACTGAGTGTGCAGTCACCATTCACCCAGAGGAGAGAAGGGACACATACCCTCAGCCAGCCCATCCTGCCTGCCTGACGCCTTGATTTGCCACAGTTGCCACCTCCTAGCCTTCCTACTCCACAATCCTTTTTTTTGGTCCAAAGATTTTCTGGCAGATAAATACATTTCCTCTACAAATACTTGAAAACCATTGAGTTACATTAGTTTTTGTGTCCTTAAGCTCTAGAGTGGCAGATGGACTTGCAGAATGATGTGAGGATCACACAATAGTTGAAGGATGCAAAGTGAGCAGCCACTGTATGTCTCATAAAGAAGGACTTCATCAACATTGAAGATATTTCAAGTGAGTGAACAGAAAATATGCATAAACACACACGCAAAATTGAACACATCTATGCACATAAACACATATTGCATATAAACACCTAAACTCACAGTCACCCACACAAACACTTATCCCTACACATACAGGAAGCATGGGCACACACATTAACAGTGGGCCAAAACCAGGCACTGACACACACACACACAACAGCTAATGAATGTGCAAGGATGAGACAGCAGACACACAGAGACACACAGGAACATACATGGAGGTACACACATAATGTGTACCATAATGACCAGGAAGAAGACTGTTGCCTTGCAGCTCCATTTCTGCTGCAGGTAGAGGTAGTGGGCCCTCCCTGCTGTTTACAAGAGGCTTACACTCAGCCAGGATCTGCTACCATGGCCTGCACTTGGCTTTCCTTCCATGAACTGGATCCACCCTGAAACTCACTGTTGATGCATCACAGTCTCTTCACTTAACCTACCCTGGGTTTCCACAGAAGACCTTGACAATAACATGAAAGAAATTGACCCATGGTCAACATACAGAAGTTTTCAACATGTTACAGTGCATATGAGTTCAACCCTAATATCAGTCAGAAGGAGGCTAGTGACATCACCTGCAGTGATTATTCAGGAATGCAGCACTCTAGACAACTAGAGAAGGGATCTGTTCTAAGACACAGCCATGCACATGTTATAGTCAGCAACATAATGTCAGCAAGGGAATGCGCTTGCTGTTCTGTGTTGTGAACCACATGAGACAAATCAGACATTTCCTGTACTGTTAGCTCCGTGCAATGAAAGGAAAGAAGTCTACTTTTCATTTGTAAAATAGCCACATTGTTTGATTTGTGTTATTTATTATGAAACACTTCAATTCCAAAGCAATTGCTATATCTAAAATGAAGAGATAGTTATTATATCCATCTCCTTTCTGAGCTATTGATACTTGTATCAATTAGAAAGAACAAACCAAGATAAAAGATCCACCCTGGAGAGCACAGGAAATCCAAAGAGTGCTGACTAACCAAGATTAACCAAAACAGAAGATTTTACAGTCCCTTAAAGATCTGAGATCAAGGGAAAGCAACAGAGGACATCAGCAGATGTAATTATCTGTCTAACAAACACACCCAGCAATGTACACAATTACACACACATGCATACACTATCAGATACTACAAAAATCATAAGTGAGCAGAAAATATTCAGGAGGACCCACAATACTGAGACCCACAACACTGGTAATCCATTCCTTAGGGACAACACATTTCTAGAAGACACACAGCCTATTCAGAATATGTTGGTGGTTACTGTTAGTGTGAACCAAGAGCTGGGCAAATGGAAGAAATGGCACTGAGATGCAGGAAGTAAGAGAGAGGAAGACCACATGCACTCCACAAAATCTGACAAGGAGAACCACTCCTTGCCATCGGCACCTGGACGCTTGTCCTTGCAAGCTGCCATTGCCTGTCACCTCACCTGGAACCTTGCAAGCACATGAGCCACAGACCACTGACCGCATCAATGGAATCTCTAGGCTATTCCCTAAGTGCCACACTGCAGCAGCCTCTAACATGATGATAGGTAGGTGTGATTTGTGACTGCCCAATCTCCTCAGTGGACTGTGGCTGGCAGCAGCATTTGTCGCCAATCTCCGGGTTCTGCAGAGAGAGATGGCTGGAGAGAGAGAGAGACTTGTGATTGATCACAGAAGTGAACAATTGATTTGGTATGGATGGGAGTGTGGACTTTGGGTGGAGGTTACATGGCTGGTCCTCGTTTAAGACTAAACAGGTGGCCAGATAACCCCCCACCTCCTCAGACTACCTGATGCTGAACAGCACAGGGTCTGAATCTCTCATCGATCTCCTTAAAGAGCTTCTTCACCTTCTCACAGGACTCTTGCAGGCCAATCTGCTCCTCCAGAAGCTTTCTGTTCTTGACTCACAACACATGGACAATTTTATTTTTGCAGTGGAATCCAAATCAACTTATAGGATCAGGCTGTGAAGATAACTGAACAACCATCAAAAAATGAGTGAGCTCCCTCAACCCTCCATTTGCCATCTCTAATTCTAAGTATGATCATCTGGACCATCTAGGAACATAGCTCCCAGACGAGCTTAAGACTGGGACTCATAGTAGCCAGTCCACAGCACCACACAGAGGCAGAACAAATCCAGGGAATAAGCAAATTCAGTATGACTGAAACTACTTCTGAAAAATATGGCACCAGAAATGATACTGTGCCCAGTGGGATGCACTGCCCCTAGGGATAATGTCCAGTGGGTATAGAGTAAATACTCACTGAAGCTGGGTAGGAAAGGCCCAACCAGAACAAACTCCAGTCTATGGGTTGCATGGACCCAGGTCAGTGAAGCCCCTACAAGACTGACATGCAGCTCAGATGCAAACCATTTTCCTAGGTTGGATGACAATATTGGGAGGATGTAGTATCTTTTCACACAACAAATCTGAGTCCAAGATGCACAAATCCAAGGGGAAAAAGGCAGACTGCTTGCTAACAGGCAGACTGGATAGAAACAGAGCCCTCACTTGGGGTCAATGACAAAGAGGGCAAGAATCAGTCTGTCCCAAGATGCATCAGGCACTTACATGTAGGATTCATTTTCTTAATCAGCTGTGCACTTGTTCCAGCAACACTGATCTCAACAGGCAATTTCTCAGGTCAACATCACCTGCTTGTGCCTCCTTTCAGCATCTCAAGGGAATTAGGCCTGTGGTAGAAAAAGAGCCTCATGAATACAGACTCAAAGAACATATGAAATCATGAATATCTGGAAAACCTGAGCACAGTAGATACCACATTCTGGCACCTATACAATGGGAAACCTACTTACCTATACAGAATGTCAATTTGCCCAGCCAGAAGAGGCAAGGATTTTAAGGGTTATGGGGCTGCATAAGTACCCGCCATGGGTATTTTGATGTAGATTAGCACTCTAGAAAGATCCCCAGAAGTCTGTGACACAGATATAGCCAACCAAAAAAACTATGATGACATTCCTCCTGTCTGCAGAACATGGATTCTAATTTCAGGGGTTCTATTGCTACACAATGGACAGAGCACACACGTAGTATTTGCAGAGAGGGTCCCATTTCAGAATGACTTTATAAACCTCCAGGGAATTCCAGTGTGCCACCATGGTGAGCACAGTGGGGTGGG
Organism: Phodopus roborovskii; assembly: GCF_943737965.1. Taxonomy (NCBI): domain Eukaryota; kingdom Metazoa; phylum Chordata; class Mammalia; order Rodentia; family Cricetidae; genus Phodopus; species Phodopus roborovskii. The sequence continues at coordinate 49,581 of NW_026126835.1, read as the reverse complement.
CAAGTGTGCTGCTCGAGTGGAGTCCTGCCTCAGCACTAGCATCTCTAGATCAGTGACAGTGACAAATATTCATGCCCTGCCACAGACCATAGTTTCCCAGGGTGCACAAAACACCCATGTCCTCTACCTCCCCCACAGAAGCCATACACAGTCAGTTGCCCATGAAATGCAGTGAAGTGACACCTCTTAGAGTATAAGAAAGAAATCAGAGATGAGTAGTGACAAGCTATAAGCCTTGTAGCCACAAAGTGAAATTGATGAATAGGACCGGGGGCTCTTCAGTGCTGCCTGGAGCTTTCAGCACACAATCTGCTGATCAAGTACAAAGACTCAGCACAAACTCTCAGGATCCTGAATGTCACACAAGCCAACACCTGTCAAGGACATAGAATGAATGATGAGAACTCAGGAAATACTACTGTCCCATCTCAACACTGTGATTCAGGCCACGGGCTGTGATTTTATTTGAGAGGAGAAAAAGGAGCAGAGCAGCCTGTATCCCCTCACTCCTACCCGGAGAGCTCCATGTTCTGCCCACTCTCTGGACTCAGGAAAATTAGTTTAGGCACCAGGACCACCATGGAGGTACAGCTGCCTGTGTCTCCAGGAAAGCACATGGCTTGACAGATTTGGGTCAAGGTGGTCAGCCAGAACACTTGCAATAATGACTGCCTGTTGTTCAAATCTTTGTTGATATAATTGTCAAGATTCAACCAAGCCCCAAATTTGCTCATATGTCATATATAGCTTAATGGTGAGTTTCCCCAACTCTGTCATCTGCTGCTCCTGTTCAGTGAGTGGACAGTTGAATTTTGGTGCCTCCCTAGTAGTTTCCTTCATATGGATGAAGGTCTCTACATTAGAGTTTATTTATCTAGTCTCGAAGCTTCAATCCCAAGGGATACATGGTTTCCGAAACTTAGCTGAGCATACACACTACAAAGTCAACTCAACAGCTCTTCTCCTGCGGAAGCAATTGTGCTATGCCCCAGGTTGTATTATTAGCTATACAAGAATACTTCTGTTCTCAGTTTTTGGCCATGCAGCTTCCTTTTTGCTCTCTCCCATATCTCATGTTCTCTTCTCTCTCCAATCCAACCGGTTGCCTAACAATATCCAAGTTGGGATTTGGTGTTGCATACCCTCTTGACATTGAAAGACTATCAAGGGCTCTCCAGGATACAACCAGAATCTCCCATAAGACTATTGGTTACCACCACCACAGCTCTTGTCTTTCTACCAAACTAATGTAGTTCAACAGAAGCCACATACAGCCTTTGCCAGAGGAGCCTTTCAGAATCTCAAGGAAAGACCTACAGTAACTCCTCATTTCAAATAAGATCTCTCTCTCTCTCTCTCTCTCTCTCTCTCTCTCTCTCTCTCTGTTTTCATTTGAATATTTTCTCCTTATTGTGTGGAAATGTGAAGACTCTATTCAAGCAAACACAGACCAGGGGGGAAAATGGCTCATCCTTTCTTGGATCTCTAATCAATAACAAGTAAACAATGGTTGCTGGGAATCGGGGGTCAGAATGTTGGGAGAATTGGGTTGTCCTATAATCATAAATGACATATGGGTTCAAAGGTTGTAACAGCATAGGGTGTGAAACAGTCCAGAGTTATGGGGGAAGTTCCCAAAATCAACCACAGCAGCATAGATTCCAACCATCTTGACATCCAGCAAACATGTGATCAACTAGTGATTATGTCAGGCTGCAGATGCTAATGACTGGGGCTTTCCATGTGAGTCCTCAGACACAAGACAAGCACTCCCAGGAAGAGTGAGTGGACAGTTCCTGCGCACTCAAGGTTGAGAAGGATGATTACTGGCTAGTGAGAGGACAAACACACAGATATGGAAAAGCATTTTCAGGAACATCAATGTGTCACAGTCATGGGAGTGAAGTAGTGTTTCAGCTATGGTGCTTCCCAAGAGCTGCACAAAGTCAAATTCCCTGCTTGGAGCTACCTGTGACAATGCACACATGCTCATAGGAAAGGAAGAGCGTCACAGACATCTTAAATCACAATGTTCATTGTACCATGAGAAGGGAAGGCAAGGTCACGAAAGGACAGATATTTAGGGGCCATTTGCGCTGGAGCACTCCCAGAGCCACACTTTACTCTTTTAAATTTACTGGCATCCATAAAATACAGAGCTAGCACCATATTTACCCTGGATTGTAAGTCTAAACCATTACTTCAGGACTGTACTGGGTGGATCATGAAACAAATGAGTTATGTGGGTAAACTTTATCTTTTCTATGTAGTACACAATGTCAAGCCATGCCATACAAGGTTAGCTATCTCAGCAATACCAGATTCCAGAAGTCAAGGGCAATGCCTGGCCTACACAATACTTCATTGCAGTCAAACCTGCATACTGAGGATGGGTAGGAAATGTCTGACAGATGAGACTTTGCCCTAGCAGGTTTGCAAAGCCAAACAATCTCTCCCTGCGTGGATGTGGAGTTCTCATCCTCTCTATAAGAAGCTGGATGTCTCAGAAGTGAGCTGGTCTCTAATGTCACCCACCATGAGGTGACCAATGGGACCTATTCTTGAGCTTATTGACAGGTACAGAGTAAGTACCTTGGCTTCAAATCCCTCAGATATGTGCTTTTGAAGACAAGGAGATGGTGTATGAATGCACAAGTCACTTACTCTTTGCTCCAGAGTCTCTTGTTAAAGCAGAAGTCGTGCAGGGGCCAATCAATGTCACGAGATTCACCTAAGTCATCCTTACTCACAATCCAGGACTCCCAGAATGGGAGCAGGGAATGGGACAGTCTCAATCCAGGTCCACTGGCTCTAACAGATCTCAGGCTGAACTGGAGAGTCAATGACATGCCCAAGTACTGATAGGAAATAAACAAATAAAAGCCACTTGAGAACAGCTACAAGCCAGCTAGTGAAAAGCTTACATGTTAACTGTGAGGACCTGTGACTTTGTCAGCGTGCTCTCCTTCCTTCCAGGCCCAGCCTTGTCAGTGCCAATTCAGCCAAACAAGCCAACATGAACTTTGATCTCCAAGCTCTTTAGGGACTTAGCAAACAGGGTAGGCCTAGTGTTTCAGAAGCTTCAGGCCTGAGCCCCTGCCATGTGGGGCTCAGGCCACACCAACCATAAGTTTCCACAGCCCTCCTTGAACTCACTTTACTTACCCAGAACCATTTATTTCTGCAGATTCCAGTGAGACCTACAGTGCCCTTAGCCTTATCTCATTCCGTCTCTGTTGCTGTCCATTCTCTCTCCCAGAGAAGGACTTACATTCTTACAACATATCTATAGGTAACCTTATAGACACTGAGCAGCTAAGCTGGATGTATGCTACAATGCTAGTGACACTCCTGAGGAGTTCCAAGAGCTCTCCAGTGTACAAGGAATGTACAAAGAAGGGCCCGCTGATGCCATAAAGCCTGCCTCCTTGTTAGTTATCTCGTTGACTGACCAGAAGCTGAGGTTTCCTTTCCAGAAGCTCTGCTGGGGCACAGGGAATCTATTGAGTCCCTATCCTTCCAAAGCTAGAGATTCCCTTCTCTGCTTGAGTAGAATCCTTTACTCTTCCACCCATGGGTAATTGAAGACTCATTTTATAAACACCACACTATTCACTCTTACAACCCCAACATCCCTACACAATATGAGAATTAAATCATACAGAGTAACTAGGTCAGAATGAGGTGTAGGGTGGAGGGTTGAGTGCTCTGATATGAACAGGCTTCCCAGGAAGGATAAGGTTAAGGGGAAGGCGGCAACTGGAATTCATAAGTGAGAGATGAGTATTAGAGAGAGTCCAGCTGCACAAGAATGTCCTTTCTACATGCCTGTGGTGGTGTTAGTCAGGGCTGTCTAGGGTAACAGCCATTATAAAAATGAATATCCCAATAGACAGATAGACAGACAGAAGATTTTGCAATGGGTTGATGGCTGTGTTGTTAAACCATCAATAGCTGAGTATGAATAGAAAGTCCAAGAGTCAAGTAGTTGCACAGTTCACACGATGAACATTGGAGCAGTTCCTTCTGCATATGTCAGAATCATAAAGAAGTAGACTGTAATGCTTGAGGAGGAAGGGTGGCATAGCACCATGCCTGGTGGGGATTCCTGGCTGTAGATCATGCCAGAATTTACACAATTGACCCATTCACCTGAGCTTGCTCTGCATCCTGGGGGAAAGCTGTACCACAGGCTGAAGCTTGGGATTCTGATCTGGCCACCACCTGATGCCTAGTGGAGGGGTTGCAGTGGGACTGCAGTGTCAGTTGCCGCCCCCATAGCCTCTTTTCTAAGCCCCATTGCTCCGGACCCTTACACTGCTGAAGATTCATGGCCTTAGGCACCCTGACCTCTGACCCTTTGCACCAGCTTAGGGTGGGAGCTGTGCTTTCTCTGTGTCCCTGGGAGAGAAGACCTGCCATCAACCAGGATCCCACAGTTAGCCATGGCTTCCGTCATGTCTTGTGCCTGGGACCTGGTGCTGAGCATCTCCATCACACAGCCCTCAATGCAGAGTCACAGGTTTTCTAAAACCTCATTCAGCAGCAGAGCCTGGGGGCCTCGTGCCACCCTGACAGTCCTTGGTTGTTCAGCTGCTGAGCACCTGTGACAGTTCCCCACTCATCACCATACTCTAACTTGCTGTGGACGTCTACAGCTGCTTGAGAGGCTTTCAAGGCTGGCAGTCTAAGTGTCTCAGGGTCCTCCAGCCAGGAACCTTGCCAAGGCCTACCAGAGTGCAGACACTTACTGTCTGTCTCCAGTGAATGAGGCAAACAGATACCCTCGAGGGGTTGGGACAGGAAGTGGTGAGTGGCACCAGGTTGGGGTGGATCCTACCACAGGGACAACTCACTGACCTGGCTGAGATATTAACTCCAAAACTCTGATGGCATTCATGATCCCTGTTTTTTTTTTTTTTTTTTTTTTGTGCTTGCTTTTTTATCTCTCCCTTTAATCTCATTGTTTGGTTTTATTGATGTTTGGGCCCAGATTTTTGTTTGAGTTGAAACCAAGCCAATGAACTTTGTAATAAAAGCTTCAGCTTAACTTTCTCGCCTCTCTTCTGCCCCACACTCTACACTGGCTGCCCCTCCCTTCTCCTGGGTCCTGTAAGCAATCATTCCATCCATCCCTGCCCTCTCCCTTCACTACTATTCATTTGAGCCAGGCCCTGAGTTAAAGTGTGTGACTCCCAACTAATGCCCAGCAATATACATGTATTCATCCAACCTGTGTCCAGTTTGGACAATTGTTCTCACTATTATTCCTACAGGAGCCCCCTAACTTGGCAGCTGAGGCCAGCAGGAACCACTATCTTGGCCTCCTACTGCCAGCTTAAGGCGCTTCAGGGACAGTGTCCATGGCACTGGTCAATAAGGAGAGAAATTTCTGGACTGCTGTTCAGGGGAGAAAGCTGGAAGCACAGCCAGCACCACCTACTCAGCTTCAATGTGTCCAGGGACCCTTCTACTACCAAAGCCTGGACAGGCATGCCTGGCCTGTGCGCACCATTATCTAGCCCCACTTAGGTCTTTGCACTGATGATGCCACCTTTGGACTTACAGCTGCAGCCTATCTGGTACAAGTACCAAAGTTTAATGTGACCCCACCCCAGTCCCGGGACTCCCACGATGAGAACAGGAAGCTGCAGTGGTCATAGCTTCAAATGACTCTCCATCCTGGAGGACTGAACCAGAAAGGGTCTCGATGCACTCAGAGTGGTGATGCAGTGGGAGAAGCGGATAAGGTGACACTACCACAGGCATGCTGAGATTCCCCCAGAGAACACGGGATGGAATTCTTTCTGGGAGGGCTTCCTAGTGGGAATATTGGTTTATTTCTTCTTCTTCCATGACATTTTTGTACAGATTAACCAAATATTCAGAATGGAGTGGTTGTTGGTATAAGGGTGAACAAAGATTTTACCCATCATTTGTCTAGATCTCACATGAGTTTATAACTATAGTGAAAAAAATAGGGAAAATAAAACATCCACCCAGAACCAGTAGCCAAGAACTCCATTCCATCTCTTCTTTCCCTTTTGGAAAGCCTTAGTTATAGTCTGTGATGTGAGAACTCACCTTTGGAAGAGCTCACTATCTGACACTAGTGTGAGCCAGTGACTCACTATCTCCCAGTATAATATTCCTGAATTCACTAATGCCCAGAACAGCCTTGGAAAGAGTAGACAGCCCATGGCCTGGTTGATTGTGGATGTTTTCCTCCTTTTGTTTTGCAACAAAGTTACAATTGTCTGGGGTGGAGAAATACTTGTTAAAGTTTGGAAACTCATGCCTCCTTGGACAGCAAAAAGTAGGTATTTATCTTACAGGCATTTTTCCTGGTCTTTGGAAGCTCAGTCTGCAATTGTTTGGTAACAGATTTCAATTTGCACATATAATGAGCTGTATCTCACCACAGAACAGAGCCCAATGTTAAAAAATATATTTAACTTATTTTATTACCTTGTAAAATGTATACGATTTAGGACATTTTCAGAACTTGCCTATACTATATTTATTGAGTATAATAAAAATAGTGTATATAAATATGTATATATATTCTTTTATATGGTAAATTATAATGGACATTATTTATAGGGGAAAATATGGAAAATATGTACCCATTCATAGTAATTATAAGTTATCATACAGAACAACTTTTTCGTATTTTATTGAAAACAACTAAGAAAAAAACTACTTTGTATGTATGGTTAGAGTTACCCCAAATGTTTTATGTTGATTATGCTTATTGTGAACAGTGATATTTTTCTGATGGACCCCACCTCATCCACTAGCACATTTCCAGTCTTTGTAACTGTATCCGAGTCTCTAGTAGCAAAAAGCTTCCCTGCCTTTATATCCTCACTGGGGAGTGTCTTATAGAAAGGTGTCAAGGGGGACTTCTCAGAAGATGCTTTGAGTTAGGTGATTTAGGAAAGGGGTGAGGAGGTAGTCTCACTCTGGATTCCATGCTGTGAGAAGACAGACAATGTTGTGATGGGGCATCATACATATCTTAGCTCCAGGAGGCTGGGGAGGAAGAGTGTAGCTGCTGCCCATAATCACCAGGGAAGTCCCCCTTGTGTTTCCTAACAGAATAGACTACTTTATGGCTGGGATGGATGCTTGTATTTTGTCTTTGCTTAGACATTATTTACTGATAGATTCATATTGTTAATCCTAATACCTGAAAAAAAGAGAACACCAACTGTGAAATTGCAATGCCCTATGGTCATGTGTGTTTGATATTATCTTTAATTGGATAATTGATGGAGCTAGGCCCAGCCAACTGGGGTAGCACCACACATAGGCAGGTAGAAGTTAGTTGAGCATGAGCCAGTGAGCAAACCAGTAAGCACTGTTCCTCCATGGTTTCTTCTTCAAACTCCTGCCTTGCCATCCTGCCCTGCCTTAGCCCCCACAGTGGACTGACCTGGAAGTGTAAGACACATAATCTTTGAGAATAGAGTGGTACACTGTACCAGTGAACTACTCATTGCTGTAACAGGATACTTGAGAATGTCAGTGGGCAGGAAGAAAGACTCATTTGGTTTAAAAGATTTCACTCCAAGGTTGCCAGATTCCGTTGTTTCAGGCCTATGAAGAACAATGATGCTCACTTTATGGTAGCCAAGAAACAGAAGGAAGGGGCAAAGGATAAGAAATAATAATGTGTACTAAGCCCAGCAGACACTTCTTGTGCCAGCACACCCTGTTGTGATATTTTGTTTGTTTTCGGACCAATAAAGCTTCCCTGATGATCAGTGAAAATGCTGGCCATAGTTAAACATAGAGGTCTGGGAATCTGTACAGAGGACACAGGGAGTGACAATATAGGACAGAGACAGGTAGTGATAATGTGTGGCTACACAGGATACTAACCTTTGACTCTGAGGATTGTCAGAGAGGTAAAAATGGAGTGTGGAACGTCAGAGGAGGCCAGAGCCTCTGGCCCAGGAGCAGTAGGAGATGAGGCCTAGCAATGTCAGAGGGAGGCCTGAACCTAGGTCTGATAATAATCTCATCAAGGAAAAGATTTGTCACCATACTGGTTTAATAAAATGCTGATTGGTCAGCAGAGACAGACAGTAGGCAGGGCTAGGGACATTAGTAGATTCTGGGGAGAGGAAAGACAGAGACTCAGCTGCTATCTAGATACAGAGGAAGCAAGATGAGAATGTCGAATTGAGAAAACGGACAAGCCACATGGCTAAACATAAATAAGAACTATAGGTTAAGTTGTAAGAAATTTTTAGTAATAAGTTGCCCCAATAGGCCAAACAGTTTGATTAATATAAGCTTCTGTGTGTTTATTGAGAATGAATGGATGTAGGACTGGGCAGAACAGAAACTTCCATCCTCCCAGGCCCGGGAGCAGTGAGTAACCACCAGTTGAGACTACAGCAGTGGCTTCCATCTGTTCCTTCCAGAAGATCCAAAAGTATCTGCGAAAGAGCACCTGTGTCCCAGCCATTATCCACTGCCATTTCTCAATTGACATACCCCGTTGCTACATGAACCACAGGATCCCAGTCCCCACCTACATCTAGAGGAGCAAGCACTGGAAGTGTGGTCTTCCTCCAACTGAGAAGAGACCACCAGAGCTGTAGGCCCACCTGCACCTCAAGGAGTCACCACCTGAGCCTTGGACCTACTTCCTCCAGGAGTAGCATTCACTGGAATCTCTTGTACCCCAAGAAGCAAACAATTGAGCCACATCCCCACACTAGAGCAATTGGAGAAAATGAGACCTCTGAAGCACAAGCTCCATCTACATCACTCAGAGGAAGAGATGCATAGACAACAAAATAAGAACACATTCAACATTATAAAGAGAAGTACAGAACCACTAGAAACTAGTGATGCTAAAAACAGCAAGATCTGAACATTCTAACAAATAGATGAAGCAGAAGGAAATGATCTGAAAAATAACGTTTTTAGCATAATTGAGGCCCTTAAAATGGAAATGAAAAATTCTTTTAAATAAATGAAGAAAAGGACAAGCAAAAAATGGGAGAAATCAGCAAATCCCTGAATGAAAACCAAGGGAAATATGTCAAACAAATGAAGGAAAGAATCCAAGACTTGAACTCTGAAATAGACGCAATAAAGAAAACACAAACTGAGACAACTCTGAAAATAGAAAAATCTGTGTAAATGCTCAGGAATCATAGCACGCATAAACAACAGAATACAAAGATTGAAGACACAGAGTTTTAGGTGTTGAAGATACAATAAAGGAAATAGATTCATTGATCCAAGAAAATTTTAAACCAATAAATCCTTAACACAAATCATGTAGGAAATCTAGAACATCATGAAAAGACTGAATCCAAAAAATAATATGTATAAAAGAAGTCCAACACAGAAAATATACTCAACAAAATCATAGAAAAAAAAACGTCCCAACCTAAAGAAATACATGCCTACAGAACACTCAATAAACAGGACCAAAACTAAACAAAAAGTCCTCCCACCACATAATAATCCAAACAATAACATAGAGAATAAAGGAAGAATATTAGAAGCTGAAAAGGAGAAAGGCAGGAAACATATAAAGGCAGACATATAAGAATTATACCTGACTTATCACTGGAAATACTGAAAACGAGAGGCCCTTAACAGACATTATCCAGAAACTAAGGGACCACAGATTCCAACCATAGATGACTATATCCAGCAAGTCGCATAGATGGAGAAAATAAGATCTTCCATCACAATCCCAGATTTCAACAATACCTATCCACAAACCCAGGCCTACAAAAATTAATAGAAGGAAACATCAACCAAAGCTACATCCACAGGAACACAAGGCAATAGATGAGCTTACATCGGCAAATCCCAAAGAAGTGAACTGAAAACACAATGTAATCATCACCAACAACAAATAACAGGAGGTAGCAATCACTGGTCATTAATATCCATTAATATAAATGGTCTCATTTCATCTATAAAAAGACAAGTCTAATAAATAAGATATGAAAGCAGAATTCATCCTTATGCTGCATACAGGAAGCATACCTAACCTCACAGACAGACATTACCTCATAGAGAAAGGTTGAGAAAAATTTCCAATAAAATGTACTTAACAAGAGGGTGTACCTATCAGAATATCTAGCAATCTAGACGTCAAACTAAAATCAATCAAAAAGGAAAAGAAGGGCATTTGATGATCTTTCCAACAAAAATCCATCCAGACGAAATCTCAAATGTGAACATCTGTGCCCCAAACACAAGGGCTCCCACATTTGGAAAAGAAACATTACTAAAGTTAAATCACAACCCATGCATCAAGGACAACTCCACTGTTGATTGGAGCGCTCTGAAACTATTAGCTGGCAGGAAGCCCTTAACCTGAAGCTATGGGAAAACTTGCATATTCAAAGCATAATAGATCCCTACCCTAACTCTCAATAACCTGCACAATGCAGAACACTCTCCATTCTAGGTCAGTGGGAACTGAAGCCCTTCAGTGAAAATGGCACATAGATCTTAGGGAACAGGACAGATGAAAAGTGTGGGTATCTATAAAGCTGTAAGGTGATGATTTTCTTCAATGATTCCTGCAAGGTGGGTGTCTTTTTCTATGCTGTGAATATATATTTCTATTAGTGGATGATGCCTAAAGCTGTTTCAGCCAATGGGCAGGCAGGACATAACCAGGCAGGAAGTATAGACAGGGCTACCAGATCAGGAGAATGCTGGGAAAGAGGAAGGCAGAGGGGAGCAGCCAGAAAGATGCCATGTAGATGCCAAGGGACCAAGAGGGCTGGGTAAGCCAAGAAAAAATCAGACACATAGTAATAGAAATGGGTTAATAATTAAGAAAAAAACTACCCAATGAGAATCTTGGATTCATCTGCCAAACAGTTCATAATTAATATATGTCACTCTGTGCTTCATGGGGACTAAATTTCTGTGGGACCAGACAGAACAAATATCTGCCTACACTTCCTCCATCAGGCCAGAATTCATTCTGAAGTATTTGTAGCCAGTTGCCTCTGCACCTATATGAGAGGTAACTTTGTGTGCTCTGATATCCAAATTGATTTCTTCTGTGAGGCCATGGCTGCAACATAGCATCTCCATTGCACATTAGGTACCAACCCTGATATCAGGCCTCCTACTACGGGAAGAGATGACAGATGGAAAGACCTGTGGGCTCCAAAAATATTAGTGAGGCACCTGGTGCATGTAAGATAGAGAGAAAGAGAGGTAGAGAGAGAGACACACGAGAGAGAGAGAGAGAGAGAGAGGGGAGAGAGAGGGAGAGAGAGCGGAGGGAGAGAGAGAGGGGGTGGAAGTCAAAGCAGGATCTCTTTGAACTCTCTGAATCCCTGGGGCAGGGGATAGGGGGAAGTCAGCATGAATAACAGAGTTTCGCCTAGTAGCTATCACTGTGCTACACATAGTAGGTGCTATGCGTTGGCACATGGTCCCTGTGATGAACACTTGAAACAATTTAAAAGACGGTAAGGCTTTTTTAGCTCCTGGGTTCAGAGGGTTTGGTCCATGGACCTCCGGCTCTTATTTCGTGCCTGTGGCAAGGCAGAGCATCATGGCAGGAGCAGAGCTGGGATCTTTGGGAAACCAGGAAAGGGGGAGGGGCAGAAAAAGACCCACTTAAGGGCATGCAGTCATGTTCTTCCTCCAAGCACAATGTCCCTCCCAAGATTTCCATGGCTTCCCAGGGGGGAGAGCGAGGCCCCGGCAAGACACACCAGGTGCCACAGGCCACAATTTAATTTTATGTCTACTTGAAATATGATTGAATGACAATGGAGGAATCTGATTTCTTCAATGTCATTTGAGTGGTAAAATTTGCATGTTGTTAGGGTCACCATGTTGGGTAGTGCCAGCTTATATATAACACTGAAACCCTGAAGGCCTGGGACTTAGAGACACAGAACAATAGCAGGTATCACTGAAGTCAGTACTATCAGTCTGTGTTTCTCCCAGACCTCTAGATGAAGATCCAGAGAAAGTCAGTTTCCCCCAGAAATTCACATTAAGTAGGCTGCCCCTAGGGAATGGAGCTGAAGGGCACAGAGACACTTCTGGCTGTAAAGGCCTTCAGACAAGCTGGCCAGGCCTTGAGCAGGAGTCCAGTGTAGCTCTTGCTCCCCCTAGATGCCCCAGTGAGAATTGCCTTCACTTCACTTCCTTCCTTGCCCTCTCTGACAAAACAGAACAATGTCACCCAGTATCAGAAATCAGATTGGACATAGCCAACATAAGAATAAGCCACATAAGAATAGAGCAGAAAGGGTCCATAAAGACCATTTTTCCACACCCTAAACACAGGTCAAGGAGGTGACAGGAATTTCTCGGCCTCTATGCCTCTGGCTGAATCCACAGATGGGAACTGGTGAGCAGGAACAGCTGGTTCCTGGTCAAGGTCAGGCCTTCCTTCTGCCCCTCAGCAATTGGGTGAAGACAGCAATGCTACCAGCCATCATGGAGTAATACATGCTTTTGGATCACATCTTGTTGAAAACTATCATTCCCACTTTGTTTGATCTTAAAGATATCAGTACTGTAAGTCTAGTTTTTGAAAACTCTGTTGGCAGAACAAAGATAAATTAAATAGTGAGCTCCTATCATGAAAATAGTGAAACTAAAATGCTCAGATCGGTGGTGCATTTCTTTAATTCTGACACTTGGGAGGCATGGGGAAACCTGAATCTGTGAGATCTAGGCTGCCAGGGTCTATAAAGTGAGACCTGTCTCAGAACAGAAACCCGAATCTCCCTGTGTATGACAGATTTAGTAGCACTTAAAAACAAAATGTTTTCTGCTTTTGATTGATTGAACAGATACTGTTTGTCCTTTTGGGGTAATACTGACAACATTTGACACTTTATCTCGCACAAAGGACTTCTTCCTGTCCAACTTCATTAATTTTTAATCTCCAACTCCCATGACTCAGCATGATATGGAGGCCACTTAACCAAGCCAGTTGGACCAACCACCAGTAAGTCACACTCTGCTAGGCCTATCTAAGCCTTGTGTAGCAGACTTTTGTTGAAAGTCAAAAAGTTCAAGATTTTAGCTCTGAAAGCAGCTAGAGTGTACGTTGTTGGGCATAAATGACACTCATGAGATGACCATTCTTAACAAAGGCTGAGTGTGAATTGTCCATCAAAGCAACTAGGAAGGCGAGATAGCAGGACCATGATCTTGGACCATGTGTGTAGAGGATCTCATTTTGGATATGAGTGTGGTAGAGTATAGCTCAAGTTCTCAGCCAATAGATACCTCCCTGTGGATAATTACAGGAGATGTTGGAACTGTTAACTTCTTTCTAGTGTATTGTGAATGTGGTACTCAGCTTTGTGTCCATGTGCACATGTGTACCGTGTGCCTACCTGTGTGCCCTGTGCTCATGCCTGTGCATATAGAGGCCAGAGGAGGACATAGGCTCTTTTGTTTTACTGCCTCAGCATTTATACTGGACTGGCTGTCCTACCCTGGGGTAGACACATGGCCACGCCCAGCTTTATGTCAGTGCTGCAGGTTCAAACTCAGGGTCTCATGTTTGTACAACAGGAGCTCTTACCAATCAGTCATCTCTCAGCCCAAAGCTTAAAGCTTAATACAGAAAACTGCCAAATTTTCACCCAGCAAAACAAAGGAAGCAAAAATTAATGCCATGGGACTCAATACTATCTGCATGACCCTGAGTAGCCTCTGATAGTCGCATATAAAGAGACATATATAGACACCTATGTTTTTTTCTTTTCCTAATTTTCAACTGGAATCCTTGGAAGGTACAGCTTACAACTTACAACCACAGTTCCTCTAAAACTGGAATCTGGTCCCAATATTTTTCTAGTTTTAAAGCAATCCAGAAAGATAAGGCCTTGAATAGGGACTCACTCTATAATATCAGCCCCCAGACTAAGCATTTTCAGGTGGGTCTGTGCCACACACTTTGGACCTCTAGCCAGCACCAGCCTCGACTATCAGGACACTAATTTGTACGGAAGTGCTTCTCCCATTACACATATCTGTCATTTGCCAGGAACTGCTTCCTTGCTAAAACTGCTGGTCAGCCATAGAAAATAATATAGGCTTCTAAAGAAGGATGGAAGGAAAGGAGGAAGGGACAACAGGAAGGTAGGAATGTAAGACCCGCAGAGGGCGTGGACCCTCGTTTCTCCGACTCTCCAGGAAAGGCGCTCCACCTCCCAAATCACTCTGTGAGGGAGATGACTAAGTTATAAGAGCTCCTGTTGTGCAAACATGAGAAGTGGTTTTGATGCAAAGCATGAGGTTTTTTATATTCCAGTGCACTAAGACCCGCAGCCTACTCCAATTTGGGGTACAGGACTCGAACCCTGGGTACAGGGTTCAAGACAGCTTATAGGGTTACAACAAAGCCCACACATCACAAACCAATCATCTCAATAGCATCCAGTGTGTACTAATCAATTTGAACTATCCAAGCCTGCACTTTGTCCAGGAAGTCTGCATTTGCTGGGGCTCCTGGGTAGTATGGCGCAAAGTTCATTTCCTGTTCTCATTCACTCAAAGGTGTTGTCAGTAAGCCATCCTGTCATAAAACAGTCAAGAATGACCTTTTGCCTACTCAATTGCTAGGGGGCAGAGTCTAGGGAAAATTGGGCTAAATATTTCCATCCTTACAGGAACAAAGGTAGGAACAGAGGGAGGCAAAAAACGGAGGAAGGAAGAAAGGAAGGAAGGGAAGTAAGAAACAAGTGCTTACCAGGAATTCTTACTTAGTTATATATTAAAAGAAATGAAGGCATACATTTAACACTTTTAGGCATAGCAAAAGTTCTCAGTATATTAAGGCATTTGCCAGCCACCACACATGAAGTCCAGATTTCTACCGGAAGTGTGTCCAGGAAGGCAAATGCTCCCACTCTACCCTGTGACCAACTCAGAGCATTCTGAAGAGCCATAGGCAATAGTTTTCCTAAGATTTCTTATTTAAAACTCCTAAGAAGAATAATTTGTAAAGTGGTTTCATATTCAGATACAAAATCAGAGCATTTCATGATGGGAAGTTGAGAGTGGCGAGCATCCTTGAACAGTTAAAAATCCTGATCATTACCCCTGTAGGGTTGTTGCTTCCGTAAAGTTATGTAATCAGGCACCAAATCATTTTTAGCAAATACCCAATTCTCTGTTTAAATGGGGAGTGTGTGCTAAGGCCACCCAGCTTGAGATCGCCCCTCTCTGTGCTCATCAGCACAGCATGCGTGACCAGAGCTGGCTCTTCTTGGTTAAGGTAGGCCTACATAAGTGTGGCAGGCTGACTAGGCTAAGAGATCATTCCACATGCAAAGCAGGTGTGACCATTTAAAAAGCTTTACTGGGTCCTATTTGGGGTGTGGTTACAAACGATGCTTTCAACTCACTGTCTCTGGCTGCACATCAGGGCCAATGCAGACATGTCAAACAAACCCTGGGAATTGTTGCACCCCTGTGCAATCAGGTACCAAGCTTGGTGAAGGACTGTCAAGTTGAAGCACTGGGCAGACCACCTGGAGAAGTTATGAAGAAGCTGCTGCTATCACCACTGTTTATTAGAGATTCAATGAGCTTCTACACCCCAAGCGAGATGGGCTAAGCATAGGAAAGTCATGCACCACCCACACACCTGAGATTCAAAGCTGGGCTTTCTACACTTGAAAGTTTAAAAACAACCTTGTTTACTCAGCATTTTTGCATCAAGTTCTACATCTGGGTGGGGAGGAAAAAGCACTGTGAGGACAAGCTTGATTTCCCAGCTTAGAAGATTTCCCACTTCACCCAATTTAATTAGACTCAGACAGCAATCTCATAGCATGGTAAGGGCATTATTCATTTTGAATTTGAAAGTGGGTGTTGAATTATGGGAATCAACCCAGAAGAAGTATTGATGAAGTCAGGATATGGGCTCCAATCCCCAGACTCAGTAGTGACTGCTGACATGCTCTGTTTATTGTAAGGATGTGGTTAATGGCAAGAGCAATGTTGAGTTTCCTTTGGAGTTATAGTAACATTATATTGTTACACAAACGTGAGACACTCACCCTAATGTCTGTCATTAGCACATTCAATGGCTTTCCCAAGGCCACAGGTATATATGTTTTGGTTTTCCAGACAAGATTTCTCTGTGTCACCCTGGCTATACCTGAACTCGCTCTGTAGACCAACCAGCCTGGCCACAAACTCACAGAGATCCACCTCTGCCTCCCAAGTGCTGGGTTTAAAGTATTGAACTACCATCACACATAGACACCCCACATGCCACCACAACAACCACCACAACTGGGCTGATATTTTCTGTTTTAAAGAAAAACATTTTTTACACAATATAATTTGATCATGGTATCCCCTCCCACAACTCCTCCCAGATGTTCCCACTTAACTTCAGGCTCTTTATCTTTCCTTAAAACAAAAGCAGAACAACACAAAGAGCCCTTGAGAAAAAGAATAACTTGTTTTCATTGGCATTTAACCCCAGGCATTTGAGCACAAAAAGAACTAGAATGCCTGTGTACTCTTTCCACAGATGGATTCCCATACCAAGATCCACTGATTGGCTTTAAGCATTACCCTTCTTTCCAGCAATAAGGTCAACTACTACTGTAAGAGTGCCAACACTCCTGCCTTACTGACACCAATCTCAAAAATATTTCCCTAACCCAGAGTCCAAATCCAAATGTTCATACTAGGAAAAATAGCAATTTCCCATCTAAGAACACTACTGTCCATGAGACTGGATGTCTGGCAAACTAGGACCTTTAGTCAGGACAATGGAAACCCTCTTCTAACAGTACACTTGATCACCTGAGATCATTATCTGTATCCATTATATACACACCCCACTCTAACAAATGGAGTATGTGTATCTTTCCCCTTAACAACCATCAGAATTAAACATTCTATTATATCTGATCACTGTTGCATCCAGGTATAAAAAGTAGGGAGATCTGACAGGCAGTTTCTTTATCTTGTTCCAACTGGAACCTCTTTGGTTTCATAACTGAAACTGACACCCCATACAGTGGTTTGAAAGAAAATGGACCTGCAAAGGAACTGTCACTGATGGGAGAGGTGGCCTTGATGGAGTAGGTGGGGCCTTGTAGAGGAAGTGTTGTAGTAGGGCTTGGCTTTGAGGTCCCATATGTGCTCAAGGCACTGCAAAGTGACAAAGAATACTTCGTGCTGCCTGCAAGATTTATGATTGTTACTTCTCCAGCACCATGGTCTGGTTCACACACTGATGTTATCACCATGATAATGGACTGAACCTCTGAAATGTAAGGGAGCCATCACAAATGTTTTTCCATTATAAGAGTTGCCATGGTCATTGTCTCTTCACAGCAGCAGATACCCTCCTAAGATATCCCCATCTTCCTCCTTCTGGTATGAAAAGTCCCCTGGAGAAAGTACCCAAACCTGTTCAAGTAATTTGGGTCTAAATGTCCAGCCATAGCATGTTTTTGGCTTCTTTTGAACTTTTTCTTACTTTACTTCACCCTGCCAAACAAGATGTAGTTCTCCCATGTTCTTTTCCTTAAATGATCCCAGTAAAATGCATTCAATGATGTTCAAGTGTTTTTCTCTCCAGTCTGTCCCCAGCTGAATTTCATACACAGGAATTAGACCAGCCACTGTGAGTGGCCTTTTTGCCCTTTTACTTTGCCACAAGGCCAAGCTTGCCTAAACTACATTTGCTTACATAATAAAACAACTGTCCTCCAAGTGAGCTTTCTGGGAAGATTCATATTATTTTCATCTTTTGACTATAGAGAGTTAAATTATTTTGTAATCAGGTCATTTTTAAAAGAGAATTCAAAAAGTCTTCAATCAGCTAATAAAATAATGAAATGTCTATGCCATCTTCTTGAAAGTCCAATAATATGGCTACTTAGTATATGTCTTAGAGTCTAAAGATAGAGTATACGTACCAAATAGTAAGGAAATATAAAAAATTAGAAAAACTCCATCATATATGATATTTATGTTTACTTATGTATTAAAAACTCAAAAGAATACATCTTGGATTTTTAATCTTTTCCATAAAAGCCTGAGCTGATACTCTAAATATGGTTAAGGTATTTTGCCATCACAAACAACAGGAACTGATTGGTCTATAAAGCACGGGTTTGGATGGTTTAAATTGATTTGTCTGCACTGTGTAGGCTCTGGATGCTATGAGATGATTGGTTTAAGATGCAAGGGCTTTGTTGTAATCCTATAAAAGTTATCTTACTTGTCCTCGTGGTCCTTAGTCCTCTGTCCAGCGTGGCACATGACTGTGGACCCCAGCAGACTCTGGAATATAAAAGACCTCATGCTTTTACATCAAGACCGCTTTCCGTGAATGATAGGGGAGGCACCTTTCCTGAGCGGGTGCGTGAAGGTCTGCACTCTACAGGTACATTGGCTTGAAACCGCGACCACCCCTCTCACCCGAGAACCTGGACTTGGAGGTATGGGGATCCCCTCTGATGTGTGTGTGTGTGTTTTTATGTATTGTGTGATTGGCTGGCGTCTCTGTTCTGAGTATGTGTTCTCTGGTATCTGTTTTCTGGAACCCCAATAGTCTTAGAATATGACAAGGGGATGTTCTAATCAGTCTCTGCAGATGTTCAGTCCCTAGGTGGGTTAGACGATGTATCCGCTGGACATATTCTAACCCTTCTGAGTAAGGTAAAGCTTCTTTCTATCTAAAGTATAGCAAGTCCCCTTTGTCTACAGATTTCCTGTGTACATGTACAGTTACAAAAGCATAACTGCTGCCCGTGTAGATGTTTACGGATTCTCTCTTGGCCAGCTGCAATGCTTGTGTTAAGGCCATGAGCTCAGCTTATCATGCTGAGGTTTCTTCTGGCAGGCTGCTGGCCCATCATTGCTGCCCCAGCCAATTTTTTACCTTGTACCATGTAGTTGTTCCCATTGGTGAACCAGTTCAATGCCTCCCTGGCCAGCAGGATGTCCGTGAGATCTTTGCAAACTCCAGTCTCTTTTACCAGCAGTTGATGGCAGTCATGAATCACCGGTTCATCAGTCTCCTCAGGCAGTAGAGTGGCAGGGTTGAGGGTAGCTGGCAGAGGAAGGTAATTCTCTCAGTGAGAAGCAGGCTTTGGTAGTGAGTCATGCAAGCATTGGTCATCCATCGGACTGGGGGCTGCCGGGCGATGCTCTCCAGTGCATGGGGGGCTCTTATGGTTACTTTCTGCCCCAAAGTCAGCTTTTAGTCAGCATTCCTTGACAGATAAGCACCACTACCACCACGGTCTGTTTCAGCCAGGCCATCCACTGGCTACAGGATCAAGCTTCCTTGACAGATAAGCCACTGGTCTGTTTCATGGCCCCAGGGATTGAGTTAAACCCCACCGGGCTATTTCCTACACTCATCTACATAAAGGGTAAAAGGTTTAGTTACATCAGGGAGAGCTAGTGCAGGTATACTCAGCAGGACTTCTTAATGGCATCAAATACCTCCTGATGCTCTGAAGCCCAAGAGAATTTTTCTTTTTTCTTTTTTCTTAGTCAGTGGGTAGAGAGGGGCTGCTAGGGTCGCGAACCCTGGGATGCATAGCCTGCAAACCCAGCTGTCCCCAGAAATTTACTCAGTTGCCTGGCTGTGTTTGGGGCTGGTATCTGGACTACGGTTTTCTTCCAAGCCTCTGTCAGCCATCCTTGCCCATCCCGTGGACTGTACCCCAGGTACTTTACCTCTCTCCTGCAGATCTGGGCCTTTTGGCAGAAGCTCCATAGCCCAGATCTGACAGTTCCAGCAGCAGTGCTTTTGCTCCTTCCATGCAGTCCTGCTGGGTCGCTCCTGCTAGGAAGTAGGTCGTCCACCCTGATGCTGGCCAGATCTGAAGGGCCTTATTAAAGATGGTCACCTGGGGGAGTAACCTGATGCTGGCCAGATCTTTATGAAGGGCCTTATTAAAGATGGTCGGGAGTTCTTAAACCCTTGCGGCAGTCGGGTCCAAGGTTCAGGTTCTGCCCGTGTCGGGTCCCTCCATTCAAAGGTAAAAAGCAGTTGGCTGGTAGGATGTAACCTCAGGCAGAAGAAGGCATCTTTAGGTCTAATATGATGTAGTTGCCCCGCTCAGGTGTGAGGGCACTCAGGAGGTTATAAGGGTTTGGGACAGTTGGATGTATGTCCTGTGTCCTTTATTGACTTCTCTCTCAAGTCCTGCACTGGCCGATAATCATTGGTACCAGGCTTTTTAACTGTCAGAAAGGGAGTGTTTCAGGGAGATTGAATAGGAACCAGGACACCTTGCTGGATTCACCTCTGGATGTGGGGTCGAATTTCTTCCCGGGCCTCTCTACTCATGGGGTACTGTTTAACTGACACTGGTGTAGCAGCACTAGCTTTCAGCTGAATAACCTGTGCAGGCATTTGTTTGGCCAGACCCATTCTGGGTATTTTAGCCCAAGCTAAGGGAGTATGGGGCAATCATCAGTCCATATTGGAGGTTCCAGCTCCATCTGAACAGTTGAGGCCGCTCTGGCTCCTCAAAGTGGAGTCTGCATTCATCTTTTAGCCTAACAGTAAGGACCTGCAATTGATTTCCCCGTGTATTGGTAACTGATGGCTGTTCAGAGTCAAAATGAATCCGGGCTCCTGCTTTTGACAGGATGTCTCTTCCCAACAGAGGGTAAGGACATCCTGGGATAACTAGGAACAAGTGAGATACCCGACCCATGCCAAGGTTCACTGTTCCACCGAAGGGTAGTCCATGAATATTGCACCCATTGCCCTGTGGCACCCATTACCATATGCACATTAGTCTTTGTCAAGAGGGGTCCTGGGTCCTTCCCTGGCCCCAAAGATGGACCTGCACAAATGCTCCCTGGCAGTGGGTCAGGAAGAGAGCCAGGTCCTGAAAAACAGTTGCCTTAACGGCTTGGATAATCTCAAAATTAAATGCCATGTGACACTGAATGTACACCAACTCAGGCACAAAAGTCTGCCAGAATCTCCTTAATCTCTACTGACAAATGATGGGTTAACTTCAGTCCAGTGGTCAAGAGTTAAACTAAGGGAGAGTCGTCCCTCACAGTCAGTCCTAGGGTAAAACTATAGACAAAGACAAGACGCCAAAGACTCACAGAACGAAACACATCAAACAGAAACTAACAGACCAAGACACGTGACCTGCAGAGTCTCCAGCAAACATCAGGCAGCAAACAGATTCAGAGTTCAGTCTTACCAACTAACAGACAGAAGCCGAGAACCTCCTCACCTCCCGGGGTATCCCGTGGAAGCAGCAAAGAGATTCAGATTTGGTCCTACTGACCTACAGATAGAAGCTGAGAGCTTCTCATCTCCCAGGGTGCCCCCCCCCCCCGGCATCAAACAGATTCAGACTTGGTCATACTGACCACAGAAGCCAGAAGCCTAGAGCCTCCTCACCGAGGCCCTATTCCCTATTTGCCTACAGACAGAAGCATACAACTGAGCATCCCCAGGCTCATATACCCCCTGAAGATTCCCCAAAGACACAGCTTTATGACCCGAATAGCACGTCTGCTGATCACAGCCATTTAGTCTTTAGAGCCTAAGAAAGGCAGCTGCAGACCATAACCGAGAATGCTTTGCAGAAAACCAGTACACATCAAACAGCAACTAACAGATCCAGACAAGTGACCCACCCTTGTCTACCACAGCAAACAGAGCAGCAAACAGATACCAGAAGGCCATATTCAGTCAGAGATGCTGGCCAACATATAATACATACCAGCACACACACATACATCAGAGTGGGTCCCAGTAAATCTAAGTCCAGGTTCTCAAGTGAGGGGGGTGGTCACAGTCTCCAGGCCATTCCCGGTCAATGCACCAAATGAGAGACCCACGGAGGCCTGGACCCTCAAGCCCGGACTCAGGAAAGGCACCCCCCCCCAATTCACTCACGAAGAGGTCTTGATGTAAAAGCATGAGGTCTTTTATATTCCAGTGCACTGTGATGCACAGCCATACTCCATGTGGGGTAGAGGACTGGGAACCCCAGGTACAGGGTTCAGACAGCTTTTATAGGGTTACAACAAAGCCTGCGCTTCAAAACCAATCATCTCATAGCATCCAGTGTGGACCAATCAATTTGAACTATCCAAGCCCGCTTAGCCCAGGAAGGCTGCTTTCGCTAGGGCTTCTGTGTAGGGTGAAAGGCTCATTTCTTGTTCATTCACTCACAGGTGCTGTCCATAAAGCAACCCTGTTCGTAAACAGTCAAGAATGTGACCTTTTGCCTACTCCTGGGGTCAGTGGAGGAAGTTCGGCTAAATTTTTCCATTCTTGCAGCTACAATGGGAGCTCCATGAGTCCAGCACTGTTCTCGGTGTAGCCACTACCGATTTTCTTCAGGGATAGGGGACTCCATTCTGTAAAAGCCATCCCTGGAGCATCAGGTTGGGCACCACTTGCCTGACCAATGGGACCCTAGTTATTCATGGATCGGGTAGGCTAGAACCTGAAAATAATGAGAGAGAAAGAAGGAACAAGACCAAGCATTGCTTGTCAAGGTCCTAACTTTATTAGTCTGAAGGGCCTTATAAAGCAAAGTGGAGAGGAATTGGGGAGGGGTAGCTGTGCCGACTCTGAGGCCATAAACATCAGACCATAAACATCTGCTTATCTCAGTTCCCTGGCATCTGACTTAGTTCCTGGGATCTGATTCATCTCAGTTCCAGGGTGAGTGGAGCAGACTGCTTGTTATACAGTTCTCTGTTTTACCAAGATAAGGCTTAATTCAAGTTTTAAGGTGTAAGTAATTCTGCAAGAGAATGTGACTCCGGGCCAGCTCCCAACAAATTACAAAACTCATGGCGCACCATTGAGACTTCAGGTGTCAGCACAAAGCCTGAAAATTAACATAGCTAAAGCTATAGGAATTTGCCACAAGATGACCTTGCCTAATTATAGCCTGCCCACAACAAAGCTGTTGTGGGATTTACTAGGAAACTCTAACTTGTGATCTTAGGGCCCCTAAATAAGTAAAAGAGTACAAGAGTTGTTATCAATGCTGTTAAAGTCATTGGCAATGACTACTCCCTAAACTCAGTGAGGCAAATCCCATATGCTAACCACAGACAGGCCAAAATAGATGTTTTTATAATTCCATGCCTAAGGGAATTGTTAACATTTTTATAGTATTTCTGTAAATACTAAAGTGGGGACAAAGATCTGTTCCTTGAACTTTCTGCATAAAAACCCCATGCTCTTAAGTAAAAACTGCAGCAGTTGCAAACCACATCCAGTGTGTTAGTGTCTGTCTGGCATGCCAAAAGCCACTCTTAACCTGGTCATCGGAGATTTGGTCTCCACACAGGCCTGTTGCCCACTGAGCAGTCTGCAACAACAGCCCAAGAAGAGAAACGGGATCGAAGGTGCTAGCCCTGTGGAAAGATGAAGATTAGGAAGATGGATTCGGACCCCTGGCGAGCAGAGGGTAACTTGAAAGTAGAGGGGGAGACCAGTTGACATTTTAGTGGACACTGAGCAGAACATTCTATACTGATACAGCCATTGATAAAATTAAAAAACAAAAAAATCCGGGGTGATGTGGTGACACAGGGAACGGCAGTATTCAGGGACTACCAGAAGAAGAGTGGACCTTGACATGAGCCGGGTAACCCATCTGGTTATCACAGAATGCCAAGCATGTGTATAATCGCTTGAAAAGATTTCAGGTTTCTCAGTCTCTCCTCTGAAACCGGCATTTTTCCCATACCAAGAAGCTTTGATTTTGTTAAAACAGGAAGAAAATCAAAATCCTAGTATCACTCCCTGCGTTCTTGTACATCTTTGGAAATGGCACCAGTGGCTCTCTACAATGATGCCCAACACTCCCTTCTAAGTTTTTCTGGTATCTTCTTACAGGGCTTTCCTTGACCTCACAGCTCTGCCTGCTTTTGCCTCCTAAGCCTGAAGCTTCAATAAAGCTGTGTCTTAAAATGCCGGAAGCAAATTCGTTTTCACTGAGAAACATAAGCTGTATGGATGAGATTCCCATCCTTGGCCTGTGTTTGCTATTCTGTTGGCTGTTCTCTTTGTTTGGCCATCTCCCATGGAAAGTGTTCCCACAGATACCGTAAGTTCACACAGATGTGTCTGCTGAGGGATTGTTGTGGCTTCTCACAAGGTGTTGTATATCTCGAGACTCTTAGAGGGAAAAGGATGTGATTCCCACATTTCATCCTTAGGAAAAACAAGGCCGGTTTTCTTTACTAAATCAAAACCCCCAGAAGACTCCATGTACCCAGGCACACATCTGAGGCAATACTGCTCCACCATGGTAGGCTCAAACTTGCATATTGCCTGGATGGAAGGTTCCTTCAGCAGGAGCCATGAAGATGTCCCGTGGCTTTGTCCAGTTGTCCAAGCAGCAATGTTGTATTATGTCTACCTATAAATTGGGGTGGCCCATGTCTAATTCACCATGAATATTCTGTTTTCTCTCCTATGTTGTATACATGGATTTAATTTGCTATTCCTTTTGTTACAATATTGTCACCGGACTGATGAAGAATGTGTCATTCTTTCTCATAGAGCATATATGTACATTACTCTGATCAAATGTGACACTTGTTAGAGGTTGAAAATATTCAAATTAAAGGGATCAGTGATCATTGTTCCTTAGGGATACAAACAATGGCTTCCATCGAAAGATCAACGTTGAGCATCAGGCACAATGTGTCTTTTGGAGAGGTCAGAGTTTAAGAGCCAACACAGAAGGACCCCACTAGGAATGTACTCTAAATGCCTTCCTTCCTCCACTAGATCAGAAAAACTACAGCATGAACTGGAGCAAGCTTCAGGGTATGATGAGAGCCTCGTGCAGACAGAGATGCTGCAGCAGGGCCACTAAACTTCTGTGACAGGCAGGTGACCTACCTTCTTGTAACATTTTCAGAAACCATGACATTCTTTGGCTGGCTTTTCTTTCTAGACTCTGGTCTCCTGCATGTCAATGGGCTCAGATTCTGTCTCTTCATTGAATGAAAAAGGCTACTTTTGGATCTCATTGCCTTTCTTTCTCTCACAGAACTCTATCAGTGAATTCAGAAGGCTGAAGGAAGACACAGAAAACCACAAGCCATAGCATTCTCCACTCAGGGAATAAAACATCAAACCTTAATGATTGCTTGTACTTCGAAGCCCTAAGACGCCTGGCTATCCTTGTTAAGAATGCCTTTGAACAATATGTGGCTACCTTCCCATTTTGGGTCCATAGCTGCCCATGGTGTGTAGTCCGTGTGGAAATAAACCAGACTGTAATGAATAGCGCTTAGCTTAACTTGCATGTTTAGTTCATTGATTTCAAGTTTGATAACTTTAACATTTTGATGTTCTCTGTTTTGCTTAGAAGTTTTGTCATTTATTGTTCTTGGTTTATAATTAATATGTTGCTAAGGCTAAATGTTTTATGTATCAAATACCCTGTTTAAGCCCCTATTGAGTCAAATGACTTTGTTTTTGTAAATATAAAATAAATCAAACTCTTCCTCTTTAAACTAGACATTTATTCAAGTGTGGTGTCACACTCCTATAACTGCAAAACTCCACAAATAGAAATGAATCTGTGCATCTTCCTGGTGACTTTAGACAGGTTATTATTTCCCAGACAGACAGAGCTAAAAACCCAGTTGGAAGGCATGGTGTACTCCTAGTCAAACACTACTTGATGCAAAAAGATACCTATTCCCAACGTGACATCACATATTTGCTACTCCAAGAAATGGAGTCTCCATACACATATATTTATGACATGAGCATGTGAAAGATATTCTTGAGAAATACACCTGTGTCTTTAATTCATCTCGGGAAAAATGAACCTCCATTATGGGAATATAAAAAAATAATGAAACCCACATATATCTGCTTCTGATTTCCTTCAAAGGTAGCAACAGTGACAATTGCAAGGTAGAGAATAAAACCTGCTAAGGCATATTGGGACACACATTATTGTAAGGTACAGTTGACTGGACTACTTATTTCACACAAATCCTTTTTTCAGATTCGTTTACTTATATTTATATGTACTGGTAGTTTGCCTGTCCTCTGTGTACCAAAGTATACAATTTCCAAAACAACACTGCAGGGCAATGGATAAAGGAAAAGAAATGCCAATAACAAAGGCAAGGGAGTTTGTCTTGGGATGGCACACATTCAAGCAGAGTGCCTCTGCCCTCTTCACGGGAACATCCTGCCTCTGCTGGCATAGGGTCAGGGCAGCAGTTGCAATGAGCGAAAGATGTCCCAAGTCCATAGTGGGCAGGGTGTGGCAATCCACGTGAGTTTGTGTGATTCATGAAAACTTTGTTCATGGTGGTTTTTTGCTTCTAGCTCCATGCCCTACCAACGGCCTACTCCTTTATTAGAAAAGATCAAGATGGAACATAAACAGGCCATGGCAGACCTACAGAGGTTGGAGAAGGAGAATTCGGAAGCTTTCAGAAAATTCCAAGAGCTGGATGAGGGGTCACTCTTCTATTGGTAAGTGCCTATCTTCCAGGGGAACACAGCATTGTGAAATGACCGACTCTACCCAATGTTTTCTCTGCACTGCAATGTCCACGCTTCTGGGTCTCTAGCCTTAGGACTCTTAGCAAGCATCCTTTGCAAGCATCTTTTGATCTTGTGCCGCTGACACTCAGTTTTGCTAATTGTGAGAGAGACTCTTAGCTCCTCCCAGGAACAGACTCAGACCCTTAATAGGATGGAGCTCAATGGTTATTAACCTTCCCAATGCTCTGACCATTCCAAGACAATTTGTCGTGTTTAGGTGAGCTCCAACCACAAACTCAATTTTCTTGCAACTTCTTAATTGTAATTTTGTTACTGTTACGAATCATGAGGTAAGTATTTGGTGTGCAGCATATGTGAGTTGTCACCCTTTCGAAGTGTCATGCCATCACCAAAGGAGTCATGACCCATAGTTTGAGGATCACTTCTCTGGGTAGAGGACCAATATGCAACATGACAGTGGTGTCGGGCAGGGTCTCAGGAAGTGGCAAGTTGCCCCCATGGGTCCTCTACAACCCTTGGGTCTCCTATCCTCCCTGCGAGCGGATCTGTCCCTTACCTCCTGATGCTGTCCCATTACCATGGTCAGTGAACGGCACTGAAGGACACAATGTGGTTGGTAGACATCCTTGGATGTCTTGTCTTGTGGGTATATTCAGAAAGGGTGTGATTCCCTTTGGGACTGTCCGTTCTCTACTCTTGGCATCCGGATTGCAGCTGTCGTGGCTGCATTGGCCTCTTGTCTCTGTCTTCTTTACGACCAGTGGGGCAGATGGGTTATGGAGGCAGGGGTGGCAGGAGGAGGCTGGAAGGGCTCACTATACTGAGACTGTTCACAGCGATCTGCAGCAACAACTGCACAAGGAGAAGACACAGCTGCACAAAGTGGTGGACAAGCTGAGGCAAGAGACTAAGAAGGTGCTAGGGGAATGGATCCTGCTGCAGCACTATCTGGGGGAACTGAAAGTCATCTTTGAGGAGGAAGAAGAAGGCATCAGAGACTTCTGGACCCAGGTGCAGCAGGTAGGGACGAGCAGATGTCTGCGGATTAGGCCCTGCACCATTTCCTCCTGTTACCTTAGCCCGTCTACCCATCCGACCTAATGTGCTTTCCTTATCCCTTTCCTGGCCCTCGCACACACATTCATCCAACTCATTCTCATGACGACATCCAACTGTTCATCAGTGTTTCTGGAGGAGAGTCTCTTGTAAGAATTAACTGGCAAACAAACCCTGCTGCTTTTCTTGAAGCTTCAGGTCAAGCAGGGAGAGGGCTCAACAACGCAAAATACACTTCCAAGTCATTGAGATGGCCGGGATGCTGTGTACTGACTTGAGGGAGACACTTCCCTATCCCGTGGCTCATTGCCTTTGCAGAGTCCATGTGACGTCACTTGGGAGCAGGGAAATCAGCTGGGAATTAGGAGATCCTACTACAAATGTCAAAGAGTCATTCTCATTGGCCCTGCGTTGGATTCCATGTGGCCTCTCTTCTTAAAATTCTCTGCATCCCAATGTTGTCAATTCACTCCGCTCAACTCTTGCTTCACACTGTCAGGAACCTCAGTGTGAGGTGGCCACCAGCGTTTCCTATGTGTTTCCTTGGCAAGGTCTCCCTACATGCAGCTTACAGTATGGTGCCGATGGGTTGTCCATGCATGGGGAAGGGGCTTGTGTCAGGCTGCTTGGTTTTATTGGGAGCTCTGAGGCTTTCAGAAAATAAAATCCACACAGTGCAGCATAGTCTGGACAATCAGAACATATTCTCCTATGCAATTTTAGTCCTGGGATATGGAGTGCAGAGGCATTGGATTCTTCTGAATTATCTGCTGTGCTTAATCCAAACTAAAGTGATCATCTAGCATGTTGCCTCCTCATCTTCTTTTGTGCTCAGATTCCATCTGTGCGTTTCTATCTCTGGATCTCTCCCGGTCTCTGTTCTTTGGTGCTTTGTTTTGTGTTTGGAGCTATGGGCGTTGTATATCATACACCAAGCATGTGCATAATCGCTTGAAGAGATTTCAGGTTTGTCATTCTCTGCTGTGAAATGGGCATCCTTCCTACCAAGAAGCTTTGATTTTGGTAAAACTGAAAGACCACCATGCTCCTGGTATCCTCCCTGCGTGCTTGTACAGTCAGCGAATGTACTCATGCCTGTGCTCAAAACGCTCCTAAGAACTCATTCTTCTAATGAATAGGAGCAGCAGAGACTGGAGGGAAACCTGCAGTCCCAGCAGAAGGAGAGGGAGCTGGTCAACCAGAAGAAGAAGTTTGCAGAAAAGCTGCAGCATTACTTGACTGTCTCCCTGATGAGGTATGTACCAGAGTGGAGTTGGGATTTGGATCCAGGTGGATCTCCTTCTTCTACCTCGGGTCGCTGCCTTTGTGGTATCTGCATATTCACACCTCTCCCCGACAATATCAGAAGAAGAACAAGTCAGAGTCATGCTGATGCAGACAAGAAGAAGTTCCCTACAGGTAATAACATGCTCGACATTCAGGGAGTTGTAGAATGATGCCCACCTTGCTCCCTTCTGAGTTTTCTGGTATCTTCTCACAGGGCTTTTCCTTGAACTCACACAGCTCTGCCTGCTTTTGCCTCCTAAGCCTGGGCTTCAATAAAGCTGTGTCTTAAAATGCCAGAAGCAATACGTTTCCACTGAGAATCATAAGCTGTATGGATGAGATTGCAATGTTTGGCTTTCTTTGCTATTCTGTTATTGTTTCCTTGTTTGGCCCATTTCCTGGAAGTGTTGGACAGATACCTTATGTTCCGCCATTGCCTGGGAACCCACACAGACGTGTCTGTTGAGGGGATTGTTGTGAGCTCACAAGGCGTTAGACGCAGACTCTTGTAGAGAAACAGGGTGTCGATTCCAGCTTTCATCCTTAGAAAATAAGGTCGGTTTTCTTACAACCTCCAAAACCCAGGAAGACTCCATGTTCCTGTAGGCACACATCTGAGGTGTTCCTGCTCCACCATAGCCCATCCGCAAGGGCTGTCCATGGGAGGTCTTTTCTCAGCAGGAGACATCAAGATGTCCCGTGGCTTTGTCCGGGTTGTCTAAGCAGCAATGTTGTATTATACCTACGTATAAACTGGGGTGGCCCATGGCTGGCTCACTTACGACATCTTATGGCTCCATGCTGTTATGCATGGATTCAGTATGCTATTCCCTTTTGTTACACATCGCCACAGGACCATGGAGAACAGTTTCATTCTTCTCATAGAGCATATACGTACATTACTCCAATCAAAGTTGACACTTGTTAAAGGTTGAAAACATTCAAATTTAAGGGATCAGTGACCATTGGTTCTTTAGGGATTAAACAATGGCTTCCATCGGAAGATCGACGTTGAGCATCAGGCACGATGTGTCTTTGGTGAGGTCAGAGTTTGAGAGCCAACACACAAGGACCCCAATTAGGAATGGTCCTCTAACGCCTTCCGGGAACAATCAGAAAACTACAGCATGAACTGGAGCAGCTTCAGGGCATGATGAGAGCCTCAAGGATGATAGAGATGCTGCAGCAGGGCCACACTAAACATCTGAGACAGGCAGGTGACCTACCATTGTATGACATTTCAAGAAACCGTGACATTTTTCGTGGATTTCTTCTGACTCTTGGCCTCCTGGGGTGTCGATGGCCCTGATTCTGTCTTGTCATTGAGAACGAAAAAAGGCTATTTTAATCTCATTGCCTTTCTTTTCTCTTCTCTCACAGCACCCTTTCAAAAAAATTAGAAGGCCGAAGGGGAAGACACCAAAACTACAAGCCATAGCATTCTCCACTAAAGAACCAAAGCATCCATCCTTGGTGATTGCTTCATTCTCAGCGCCCTAAGACGCCTGGCTATACTTGTCATGAAAGCTTTAACAATCTGTGGCTGCCTTCCTATTGTGTGTCCATAGCTGGCCATGGTGTGAAGTCCATGGAACTAAATCTGGACTTGGAAAAAAAAATAGCACTTAGCTTCTTAACTTGTTTATTAGTTCATTGATTTCTAAGTTGTTTGCTTTGATATTTTGATGTTCTCTGTTTTGCAAAAAGTTTTGATTGTTTTGTTCTTTGGTTTATGCTTGATATGTTGCCAAGGCTAAATGATTTCTGTATCAAATGCCCTGTTTGGGCCCATGTTGAAATGTGCTATTGACGTGGTTATAAATAAACAAAGATAAAACTTTCCTGCTTAAACTAGACTTTGATCAAGTGCGGTGTCACACTCCTGTAATTGCATTAAACAGATAGAAATGGATCACTGTATCTTCTTGGTGACTTTAGATACATTATTATTTCCCAACAGACAGAGCTAGAAACGCGGTTGGTGTCTTCGGTGGGCATGGCATGGTCTACTCTGGATAGACACTGCTTGATGGAAAAAGATCCATATTCCACACGTGACATCACATATTTGCTACTCCAAAAATGTACCTCCATACACATATGTCTATGACATGATTATTTGCAATGGATTCTTGAGAAATACACCTGCAGTTTAATTCATCTCAGAAAACAGAACAACCATTGGCAAGTGTGTGTATAAAAAATAAATAGGGAAACCCACATATATCTCTTCCTGAATTTTTTCAAAGATAGCAACAGTGATAACTGCAAGGTAGAGAACAAAACCCACTATACCATATTAGACACACGGTATTTTATGATCCGTTGACTGGATCATTTTTATTTCACACAAATCCTTTTTTCAGATTCGTTTACTTATATTTATATGTACTGGTAGTTAGCCTGCCCTCTGTGTACCAAAGTATACAGTTTCCAAAACAACACTGCAGGGCAATGGATAAAGGGAAAGAAACGCCCATGACAAAGGCAAGGGAGTTTGTCTTGGATGGCACACATTAAGCAGGTGCCTCTGGGTTCAGGGTCATTCCTCAAAATCCCTTAGGATCAGGTTAAAGCAGTTATGTCACCTCTACTAGATGACAGTGCAGGTTAGGCCCAGCACAGAAATGGAGAATTGAGAAGATACTCTGTCGAAGTAGCTTTTGGAAATGACGGCTGTTGATGCACTAGCTACTCAGTACTAGAGGTGAACTTTAATGTTACCTTCTTCTTGATGAGTGGGCATGTTGTTGCAAAACTAGGGAAGTGAGTCGGATGACTATGATACTCTACTTTTGACATAACAACTCTGGGGGGGGGGAAGAAGGCTGCATCCCAGAGTTGCTTTCTTTCTGTGAAGTACTCCTGGAATCCATAGACTTCTGAGGGTATGAGTTGAGTCTGAGAGTTAATGTGTGAGGGAAGCTATTCCAGTGGGTTCCAGTTTGTCCTCCATCAAAACAAGCTGTGGAAATCTCTACTTTCTGGGAGGAGTGTGCACATTTCAATAGCTGTCTCAGCACGGTCACCTTCTCTTCTGAAAGCTAGCCATACCAGAAGCCACACTGGAATTCCAACTGAGACTTCACATACAGCACTTCTCATTACAACTGTGTGACATGGGGATTCCTGACCACCTTTCTCTCTTTCCATTTGCTGTACAAGTCTGGCTCCAATGTCATTCTTCTTCTTCAATTTGGCCCCTCAGCCTGGCCATCTTGTGTCTTGAAAGATGTCCCAAATAGATAATCATGGCTTCTTTCTCCTCTCACCTTGTAGAATGTAAAATGCATTTTAGGTAAAATTGTTAATATTCCATAAGCTGCATTGTTTTACTACATTTGCTGGTATATTTGTGACCATTCCCAATTTTTGCTTATATGGGAGTGCTAGAATGAACATGCATAAGGGGGTCTTTGACAAAGTCAAGTTTCAGATAGGATGCAAGGGCATTTGTTGCAGTAGCCAGAGACTCCAGCAGACTGGTAGAGAGAGAGGCATCAAATGACGTAATGTAATTTTGAGCATAGAACTCATTACATAGCAGAGATCAGAGAAGAATGATGTCAGATGAAAACAACCAAATGATCTAACGTTTACTGATTGGGCTCCAGGAACACAGGTAGGAGAAATGAGGGCAGATTCTTGATGGGTCCTAAGGGGTTAGGGGAAACCTGATGGGAAGGAAGTTCCAAGAAAACCACAGGAAGAGTGATAGATAGCTCCCTCTACCAAAGGCAGTGTTCTCTTATTGAATTGTGGGATTAGATGAGTGTACCTTATTGCTGTTAGAGACCCTTTCAACCAGTAGCTATTGAAGCAGATGAAGAGATGCACAGGCGCAGTGGGAAGTGTGCCAGATGTGTCTTCTTGAACAGGAGCAGTAGGGATTACTAGGTACGCATCCAGTCGGGAGTGGGTGGTCATGTTTGAAAGGATGAATCCACAAAGACAGTTGAACCAACTCCTGAGACCTACCGACGACTTTGGACCTACATCTAGTGAGTGAACTTGCAAGGGGCCAGCCTAGCCCTGTGTTGTAGCTTATTCAGTCATGGGGCTACGCCCCTAGTGCATTAGACCAGGAACAACATAGAGAACTGGCCCTCTCCCGGCAAATTCAGTTGGTTGTGTGCCACCCACTCATAGAACAAAACAGTCCAATCCCCATGTGGAATATACTCACTGACTTCCACAATCAGGAAAATCTGGTTTTCCTGAAGAAGGGGGTGCCACAAGTTGGTTTGTGTCCCAGAAAGAATCATACCAGAATAACTTACTTCTGCTGAGTCATGAGGAAAGCTGGTTAGCAGGGAGTCCATTTTCATCCCACTGACATCAAAGAGTTCTTCCTAAATTCTTCTTTCTTGTATCCTGAATAGGCTAGAATGCTGTGATGCTACCTGTGCTGTGGCAACTCCAACTGCCTTTGGCTTGGCGAGTACTTCTCAGTGTCTTAAGGTTCAGGGAGATGAACATGTTGGCAAGACTGCGGAATTCTTAGAGAGAAAACGCACAGGGGAGAGACCAGAGAGAGAGTGAAGAGCTGACATTCAGCCTCACTTTCAAGGCTCAAAAATAAATGCTTCAGAAGAAAACAGTAAGTTCTGGGCAGGGAGATGGTGAGCTCTAGGGAGAAGGCTATTCTTAGCTGGGATTGGGGTAATGGGGTACAGGAATTGGGGTCTCCTGGGAACAAATTGGACTCCACCTCCTGACACGTTCTGGGAAGTCGAGGACTCCTTGTGCCAGTGGGTCTGTCTCTCCCAAATGTCAGGAACTGGCAGGGGCAAAGCTCCAAACCAACAGCGCTTATTTTAGTCTTACAGGACAGTGGGGCTTGAGGGAGGAGTAGCATCCAAATGAGACCAGAATGAGGGAGGACTAGTGGCGTGTGCTCAGCATAAGGCAGGGCATCCCTGTACTTGAACGGGCGTGGATAACTTGAAGTACTGTGAACCTTCTCTGTGTGCCCTGAGTTGCCAGTGATGTCCCATTGGGAGTCTGGTGCCCATGGTCTGCACCCGTATGGCTGCCCCACCTGTAGACGTGTGCTTTGAGTAACAGGTCAAGATGTTTTGGCTTCTCTAACAAACACCTGAGTGCCTGTGGACTGCGGTCATTTCCTCCAAGCTTCTCAACCCAGAGACTTGTGAATGCTACGGGTCATCTGAAGGAGACTATGCAGCTGTGAATAAGCTCGAGGAATAGTCTTTCTTTCTTTCTTGGCTTCTAGTATGTGCTTTGGGGCAGGGGAGAGCAGCTGGCAGAGTCATGCAACTACCTTCAGAGATCAGAGAACTGACATCCCCTGCAGAGGCCACTCAGGTCTGGGTCAAATTCCATTGGTTTGTCACTGAGTCACAGGCACGGGAGCTTTCTTCAACACTTTGAGGGCTCAGAGGGATCTGCAAATCCTCCATGGTTTGAGGAATACGCTTGAGGACGTTCTTTCTTTCTTGCCTTGAAGCATGCGCTGAGGGGACAGAGGAGAGAGCAGCTGGCTGAGACATGCACCTACATTCACAGATGGGAGATCTAAGATTCCCTGCAGGGCAGCAGATGCCTGGGGTCAGCAACATTGGTGTGTCATCAGAGTGACAGGCACACGACCTTTCACAAACATATTTTAGGGCTCAGGGTGATCGATGTATCCTCTATGGCTTGTCATAATGCAAGTTGATTTGCGTTCTTCTAACCACAGGGGTTGCTGGAGAGCCTTCACCACCCACAGCCCTCCTCACCAAAGGCTGAAACGGCAGGTGGACAGTCTGAGCAGCCAGCTAGATCAAGTGTCCATGGAAACAAAGGAGCTGCGAGAGTGCCTCACCTCCATCACGGAAGGATCTCCCTGACACTAAGTATTCATTGTTTCCAATGCCTTGGTGACCATCTCGGTTCCACAATTTCACCCCTTAGTTTATTTCACCTAGGACCCGAGTTTCTGACAATCTACACTTGCACAGAGTACCTTTGCTAGACACCATCGATCCACATGCTTCCAAGAAGGAGAACCTGAAACCCGGCAGGAGTGGGATTGGGAGGCACTATTTTTCTGTTTCCTCCGAAGGAAGAAAACCAGCGACTCTGGCCCCAGTCAAATAACTCAGAGATTGGGACAGAGCTGTGAGTTCCCCAGGCTGCATATGGAGAGATGATGCCAAAGTGGCAGCTTCTGTGAGATATCAGCTGCTGTGAGTCTGTGGTGGTTCTCTATTTGTCTGTGGCAAGACATTGCGTGCTGGCTTCTTCAAGAGGCAAGCAAGATGCCTGCTGACACACTTCAATGTACAGATAAAAGGGAACTGATCAACCACTGCACATTTTGCCCTCTCTCTCTCTCTCTCTCTCTCTCTCTCTCTCTCTCTATCTATCTATCTCTGCGTGTCTTGGTCTCTCTGTCTCTGTCTCACACACACATGCAGAAACACACAGACATGTGTGTATATATGTGTTTGTGCATTTGTGCTTGAGTTCCTCTAGACCCTGCAAGCAGGGTTTCTGTGGTTGGGCATGAGGAAGTTTCTGTCTCACCGTTCCCAAGTGATACCTGTGATGAGCGTTGGGATCGCCAGTGGATCCCCCATTCTTCCGATGTGCTCACCTTAGTTCCATGAAGATATCCCCTTGAGGAGTTTATATATCTTCCGTGAGTTCCATTCTCCAAAATGTTGAGTTCCGTGCACAAAAGTGCTCATGGTGTCATTTTGGCCTCCATTCAGAAAGACGGGCAGTGGGACTGAGAATTTCTGATTCAAGACAGGAAGGAGACACATCATCCCAGTTTTTGGTGGGCACAACCCACATAAAGCAGACGACAGGAAATTTCTCAGCGAGCTGTTTCATCAATCCTAAGGCAAAGCTCATGCCCCCTCACCCCTCTTCACGGGAACATCCTGCCTCTGCTGGCATAGGGTCAGGGCAGCAGTTGCAATGAGCGAAAGATGTCCCAAGTCCATAGTGGGCAGGGTGTGGCAATCCACGTGAGTTTGTGTGATTCGTGAAAACTTTGTTCATGGTGGTTTTTTGCTTCTAGCTCCATGCCCTACCAACGGCCTACTCCTTTATTAGAAAAGATCAAGATGGAACATAAACAGGCCATGGCAGACCTACAGAGGTTGGAGAAGGAGAATTCGGAAGCTTTCAGAAAATTCCAAGAGCTGGATGAGGGTCACTCTTCTATTGGTAAGTGCCTATCTTCCAGGGGAACACAGCATTGTGAAATGACCGACTCTACCCAATGTTTTCTCTGCACTGCAATGTCCACGCTTCTGGGTCTCTAGCCTTAGGACTCTTAGCAAGCATCCTTTGCAAGCATCTTTTGATCTTGTGCCGCTGACACTCAGTTTTGCTAATTGTGAGAGAGACTCTTAGCTCCTCCCAGGAACAGACTCAGACCCTTAATAGGATGGAGCTCAATGGTTATTAACCTTCCCAATGCTCTGACCATTCCAAGACAATTTGTCGTGTTTAGGTGAGCTCCAACCACAAACTCAATTTTCTTGCAACTTCTTAATTGTAATTTTGTTACTGTTACGAATCATGAGGTAAGTATTTGGTGTGCAGCATATGTGAGTTGTCACCCTTCAAGTGTCATGCCATCACCAAAGGAGTCATGACCCATAGTTTGAGGATCACTTCTCTGGGTAGAGGACCAATATGCAACATGACAGTGGTGTCGGGCAGGGTCTCAGGAAGTGGCAAGTTGCCCCCATGGGTCCTCTACAACCCTTGGGTCTCCTATCCTCCCTGGGAGCGGATCTGTCCCTTACCTCCTGATGCTGTCCCATTACCATGGTCAGTGAACGGCACTGAAGGACACAATGTGGTTGGTAGACATCCTTGGATGTCTTGTCTTGTGGGTATATTCAGAAAGGGTGTGATTCCCTTTGGGACTGTCCGTTCTCTACTCTTGGCATCCGGATTGCAGCTGTCGTGGCTGCATTGGCCTCTTGTCTCTGTCTTCTTTACGACCAGTGGGGCAGATGGGTTATGGAGGCAGGGGTGGCAGGAGGAGGCTGGAAGGGCTCACTATACTGAGACTGTTCACAGCGATCTGCAGCAACAACTGCACAAGGAGAAGACACAGCTGCACAAAGTGGTGGACAAGCTGAGGCAAGAGACTAAGAAGGTGCTAGGGGAATGGATCCTGCTGCAGCACTATCTGGGGGAACTGAAAGTCATCTTTGAGGAGGAAGAAGAAGGCATCAGAGACTTCTGGACCCAGGTGCAGCAGGTAGGGACGAGCAGATGTCTGCGGATTAGGCCCTGCACCATTTCCTCCTGTTACCTTAGCCCGTCTACCCATCCGACCTAATGTGCTTTCCCTTATCCCTTTCCTGGCCCTCGCACACACATTCATCCAACTCATTCTCATGACGACATCCAACTGTTCATCAGTGTTTCTGGAGGAGAGTCTCTTGTAAGAATTAACTGGCAAACAAACCCTGCTGCTTTTCTTGAAGCTTCAGGTCAAGCAGGA
The DNA here is from genome assembly GCF_943737965.1 of Phodopus roborovskii. Lineage (NCBI taxonomy): Eukaryota > Metazoa > Chordata > Mammalia > Rodentia > Cricetidae > Phodopus > Phodopus roborovskii. Next base: position 12,235 of record NW_026126835.1, on the reverse strand, counting down.
GAGGGCTCAACAACGCAAAATACACTTCCAAGTCATTGAGATGGCCGGGATGCTGTGTACTGACTTGAGGGAGACACTTCCCTATCCCGTGGCTCATTGCCTTTGCAGAGTCCATGTGACGTCACTTGGGAGCAGGGAAATCAGCTGGGAATTAGGAGATCCTACTACAAATGTCAAAGAGTCATTCTCATTGGCCCTGCGTTGGATTCCATGTGGCTCTCTTCTTAAAATTCTCTGCATCCCAATGTTGTCAATTCACTCCGCTCAACTCTTGCTTCACACTGTCAGGAACCTCAGTGTGAGGTGGCCACCAGCGTTTCCTATGTGTTTCCTTGGCAAGGTCTCCCTACATGCAGCTTACAGTATGGTGCCGATGGGTTGTCCAGGCATGGGGAAGGGGCTTGTGTCAGGCTGCTTGGTTTTATTGGGAGCTCTGAGGCTTTCAGAAAATAAAATCCACACAGTGCAGCATAGTCTGGACAATCAGAACATATTCTCCTATGCAATTTTAGTCCTGGGATATGGAGTGCAGAGGCATTGGATTCTTCTGAATTATCTGCTGTGCTTAATCCAAACTAAAGTGATCATCTAGCATGTTACCTCCTCATCTTCTTTTGTGCTCAGATTCCATCTGTGCGTTTCTATCTCTGGATCTCTCCCGGTCTCTGTTCTTTGGTGCTTTGTTTTGTGTTTGGAGCTATGGGCGTTGTATATCATACACCAAGCATGTGCATAATCGCTTGAAGAGATTTCAGGTTTGTCAGTCTCTGCTGTGAAATGGGCATCCTTCCTACCAAGAAGCTTTGATTTTGGTAAAACTGAAAGACCACCATGCTCCTGGTATCCTCCCTGCGTGCTTGTACAGTCAGCGAATGTACTCATGCCTGTGCTCAAACGCTCCTAAGAACTCATTCTTCTAATGAATAGGAGCAGCAGAGACTGGAGGGAAACCTGCAGTCCCAGCAGAAGGAGAGGGAGCTGGTCAACCAGAAGAAGAAGTTTGCAGAAAAGCTGCAGCATTACTTGACTGTCTCCCTGATGAGGTATGTACCAGAGTGGGAGTTGGGATTTGGATCCAGGTGGATCTCCTTCTTCTACCTCGGGTCGCTGCCTTTTGTGGTATCTGCATATTCACACCTCTCCCCGACAATATCAGAAGAAGAACAAGTCAGAGTCGTGCTGATGCAGACAAGAAGAAGTTCCCTACAGGTAATAACATGCTCGACATTCAGGGAGTTGTAGAATGATGCCCACCTTGCTCCCTTCTGAGTTTTCTGGTATCTTCTCACAGGGCTTTTCCTTGAACTCACACAGCTCTGCCTGCTTTTGCCTCCTAAGCCTGGGCTTCAATAAAGCTGTGTCTTAAAATGCCAGAAGCAAATACGTTTCACTGAGAATCATAAGCTGTATGGATGAGATTGCCATCCTTGGCTTCTCTTTGCTATTCTGTTGGCTGTTCTCTGTTTGGCCATTTCCCATGGGAAGTGTTGGACAGATACCTTATGTTCCGCCATTGCCTGGGGAACCCACACAGACGTGTCTGCTGAGGGATTGTTGTGAGCTCACAAGGCGTTGTATCGCAGACTCTTGTAGAGAAACAGGGTGTCGATTCCCAGCTTTCATCCTTAGAAAAACAAGGCCGGTTTTCTTTACTAAATCAAAACCCCCAGAAGACTCCATGTTCCCAGGCACACATCTGAGGCGATCCTGCTCCACCATGGTAGGCTCCATCCTGCATATTGCCCGGATGGGAGGTTCCTTCTCAGCAGGAGGCATCAAGATGTCCCGTGGCTTGTCCGGTTGTCTAAGCAGCAATGTTGTATTATGTCTACGTATAAACTGGGGTGGCCCATGGCTATTCACTCCCACGTAACACTCTGTTTTCGCCCCCATGCTTGTTGGTGCATGGATTCAGTTTGCTATTCCTTTTGTTACAATATCGTCACAGGACTGATGGAGAATGCTTCATTCTTTCCAAGAGCATACGTACATTACTCCAATCAAAGTTGACACTTGTTAAAGGTTGAAAACATTCAAATTTATGGGATCAATGAATTGTTCCTTAGATTAAACAATGGCTTCCATCGAAAGATCAACGTTGAGCATCAGGCACGATGTGTCTTTTTGGTGAGGTCAGAGTTTGAGAGCCGACACACAAGGACCCCACTAGGAATGTCCTCTAACTGCCTTCCTTCCTCCACCAGATCAGAAAAACTACAGCATGAACTGGAGCAGCTTCAGGGCATGACGAGAGCCTCGGGCAGACAGAGATGCTGCAGCAGGGCCACTAAACATCTGAGACAGGCAGGTGACCTACCATTGTATGACATTTGTGGAACCGTGACATTCTTCGGGTGGATTTTCTCTGACTCTGGCCTCCTGGGTGTCGATGGGCCCTGATTCTGTCTTGTCATTGAACGAAAAAGGCTATTTTGGGATCTCATTGCCTTTCTTTCTTTCTCTCACAGCACCCTTTCAGTAAATTCAGAAGGCCGAAGGAAGACACCGAAAACCACAAGCCATAGCATTCTCCACTAAAGAACCAAAGCATCCATCCTTGGTGATTGCTTCATCTTCAAAGCCCTAAGACGCCTGGCTATACTTGTCATGAAAAGCTTTTAACAATCTGTGGCTGCCTTCCTATTGTGTGTCCATAGCTGGCCATGGTGTGAAGTCCGTGGAACTAAATCTGACTGGAAAAAAATAGCACTTAGCTTAACTTGCTTGTTTAGTTCATTGATTTCAAGTTTGCTTGCTTTGACATTTTGATGTTCTCTGTTTTGCAAAAAGTTTTTGATTGTTTTGTTCTTGGTTTATGCTTGATATGTTGCTAAGGCTAAATGATTTCTTGTATCAGAAATGCCCTGCTTGCTCATGTTGAGTCAAACCACTTGTTTATAACAAACAAATATACAAACTCTTCCTGGGCTTAAACTAGGACTTTTGATCAAGTGCGGGCTCACACTCCTGTAATTGCAAAAATTAAACAGATAGAAATGGATCACTGCATCTTCCTGGTGACTTTAGATACATTATTATTTCCCAACAGACAGAGCTAGAAATCACGAAGTAGGCTCTTCGTGGGGCAGACATGGTCTACTCTGGATAGACACTGTTTGATGGAAAGATCCAGACAGTCTCCACACGTGACATCACATATTTGCTACTCCAAAAAATGTACTGGGGGACATATATTTATGACATGATCATTTGCATGGATTCTTGAGAAATACACCTGTGTCTTCAATTCATCTCAGGAAAACAGAACAACCATTATGCGTGTGTATAAAAAAAAATAAATAGGGAAACCCACATATATCTCCTCCTGAATTCCTTCAAAGATAGCAACAGTGATAACTGTGTTGTAGAGAACAAAAACCCCACTGAGGCCATATTGGGACACACGGTATTTTAAGGATCCGTTGACTGGACTTTTTATTTCACACAAATCCTTTTTTTTCAGATTCGTTTACTTATATTTATATGTACTGGTAGTTAGCCTGCCCTCTGTGTACCAAAGTATACAGTTTCCAAAACAACACTGCAGGGCAATGGATAAAGGAAAAGAAACGCCCATGACAAAGGCAAGGAGTTTGTCTTGGGATGGCACACATTCAAGCAGAGTGCCTCTGGGTTCAAGGTCATTCCTCAAGACACCTTAGGATCAGGTTAAAGCAGTTATGTCACCTCTCACCTAGATGACAGTGCAGGTTAGGCCCAGCACAGAAATGGAGAATTGAGAAGATACTCCTGTCGAAGTAGCTTTTGGAAATGATGGCTGTTGATGCACTAGCTACTCAGTGTTCATAGGAAGTAACTGCAATGCTACCTTCTTCTGATGAGTGGGCATGTCAGTGCAAAACTAGGAAGTGAGTCGGATGGCTGATGATACTCTACTCTTTTACTATAACAACTCTCAGAAGGTTTGGAAGAAGGCTTCGTTCCAGAGGAGTGCTTTCTTCTTGTGAAGTACCCCTGGAATCCATGTGACTTCTGAGGGTATGAGTTGAGTCTGAGAGTTAATGTGTGAGGGAAGTATTCCAGTGGGTTCCAGTTTGGTTCCATCAAACAATAGCTGTGGAAATCTCTACTTTCTGGGGAGGAGTGTGCACATTTCAATAGCTGTCTGTGCCACCGGTCACCTTCTCTTTCTGAAAAGTTAGCCATACCCGTAGCCACACTGGAATCTAACTGAGACTTCATCATTCTGCACTTCTCATTACAACCGTGTGACATGGGATTCCTTGACCACCTTTCTTTCCATTTGCTGTACAAGCCTGGGTCTAGCCATGCCTCTCTTCAATTTGGCCCCTCACCATGGCCCTTTTGTGTCTTGAAAGATGTCCCAAATAGATAATCATGGCTTCTTCTCCTCTCACCTTGTAGAATGTAAAATGCATTTTAGTAAAATTATTAATATTCCATAAGCTGCATTGTTCTTTACTACATTTGCTGGTATATTTGTGACCATTCCCAATTTTTGCTTATATGTGGAGTGCTAGAATGAACATGCATAAGGAGCTCTTTGACAAAGTCAAGTTTCAGATAGGATGCAATGGCATTTGTTGGAGTAGCCAGAGACTCCAGCAGACTGGGTAGAGAGAGGAGGCATCGTGCATGGACGTAGCGAATTCTGAGCATAGAACTCTACATAGCAGAGATCAGAGAAGAATGATGTCAGATGAAAACAACCAAATGATCTAACGTGTACTGATTGGGCTCCAGAATGACAGGGAGGGAGAGTAATGAAAGAGATGTCTTGATGGGGACCGTAAGGGTTAGGGGGAAACCTGATGGGAAGGAAGCTCCCAAGAAACCACAGGAAGAGGATAGGCAAGCCTCCTCTACCAAAGGTGCAGTGTGTCTCTCTATTGACCATCTGTGGATTCAGATGAGTGCCTACCCTCATTGTCATCAGAGACCCTTCAACCAGTAGCTTATTGAAGCAGATGAAGAGATGCACAGGCAAGCAGTGGGAAGTGTGCCAGATGTCTTCTTGAACAGGAGCAGGAGGGATTGATTGTACGATCCAGTCGGGAGGGTGGTCATGCTCTTGAAAGGATGAATCCACAAAGACAGCTGAACCAAACTCCGGAGACCTACCGACGACTTTGGACCCACATCTAGTGAGTGAACTTGCATAGGGCCAGCCTAGGCCCCCTGTCTTGTAGCTTATTCAGTTTGTGGGGCTACTGCCCCTGTAGTGGGATAGACCAGGAACAACATAGAGGACTGGCCCTTCCTGGCAATTCAGTTGGCTGTGTGCCATAGAACAAAACAGTCCAATCCCCATGTGGAATATAACTCACTGACTTCCAATAAATCAGGAAAATCTGGTTTTCCTGAAGAAGGGGGTGCCACAAGGCGTGCTTTGTGTCCCAGGAAAGAATCATGCACAGTGGAATAAATTACTTCTGCTGAGTCATGAGGAAAGCTGGTTAGCAGGGGAGTCCATTTTCATCCCACTTGACATCAGAGCTCCCTCTCCTCAACCTTCCCTTGTACCTGGACACAATAGAATGTTGTGATGTCACCTGTGTTGTGGCAACTCCAACTGCCTTTGGCTTGGCGAGTATTCAGGAAGTTTTGAAGGTTCAGAGATGAACAGTTGAGTAAGACTGGGTGAATCTCCGAGGAGAGAAAACGGATAGGGGAGAGAGAACAGAGAGAGAGTGAAGAAAGCTGACATTCAGCCTCACTTTCAAGGCTCAACAAATAAATGCTTCAGAAGAAAAAACAGTAAGTTCTGGGCAGGAGATGAGAGCTCAGTGAGAATGTTGCCTTTAGTTGATTGGGGTAATGGGTGGGCACAGGAATTGGGGTCTTCTGGGAACAAATTGACTCACCTCGACACGCCTCTCTGGGAATTCGAGGATTCCAGGCTGGTAATCTGTCTCTCCCAAATGTCAGGAACTGGCAGGGCAAAAGCTCCAAGTCCGGCTGGGAGCGCTGGTTTTCAGTCTTACAGGACAGTGTGGCTTGAGGGAGGAGTAGCATCCAAATGAGACCAGAATGAGGGAGGGACTAGTGGCGTGTGCTCAGCATAAGGCAGGGCATCCCTGTACTTGAACGGGCGTGGATAACTTGAAGTACTGTGAACCTTCTCTGTGTGCCCTGAGTTGCCAGTGATGTCCCATTGGGAGTCTGGTGCCCATGGTCTGCACCCGTATGGCTGCCCCACCTGTAGACGTGTGCTTTGAGTAACAGGTCAAGATGTTTTGGCTTCTCTAACAAACACCTGAGTGCCTGTGGACTACGGTCATTTCCTCCAAGCTTCTCAACCCAGAGACTTGTGAATGCTACGGGTCATCTGAAAGGAGACTATGCAGCTGTGAATAAGCTCGAGGAATAGTCTTTCTTTCTTTCTTGGCTTCTAGTATGTGCTTTGGGGCAGGGGAGAGCAGCTGGCAGAGTCATGCAACTACCTTCAGAGATCAGAGAACTGACATCCCCTGCAGAGGCCACTCAGGTCTGGGTCAAATTCCATTGGTTTGTCACTGAGTCACAGGCACGGGAGCTTTCTTCAACACTTTGAGGGCTCAGAGGGATCTGCAAATCCTCCATGGTTTGAGGAATACGCTTGAGGACGTTCTTTCTTTCTTGCCTTGAAGCATGCGCTGAGGGGACAGAGGAGAGAGCAGCTGGCTGAGACATGCACTACATTCACAGATGGGAGATCTAAGATTCCCTGCAGGGCAGCAGATGCTGGGTCAGCAACATTGGTGTGTCATCGAGTGACAGGCACACGACCTTTCACAAACATATTTTAGGGCTCAGGGTGATCGATGTATCCTCTATGGCTTGTCATAATGCAAGTTGATTTGCGTTCTTCTAACCACAGGGGTTGCTGGAGAGCCTTCACCACCCACAGCCCTCCTCACCAAAAAGGAGCTGAAACGGCAGGTGGACAGTCTGAGCAGCCAGCTAGATCAAGTGTCCATGGAAACAAAGGAGCTGCGAGAGTGCCTCACCTCCATCACGGAAGGATCTCCTGACACTAAGTATTCATTGTTTCCAATGCCTTGGTGACCATCTCGGTTCCACAATTTCACCCTTAGTTTATTTCACCTAGGACCCGAGTTTCTGACAATCTACACTTGCACAGAGTACCTTTGCTAGACACCATCGATCCACATGCTTCCAAGAAGGAGAACCTGAAACCCGGCAGGAGTGGGATTGGGAGGCACTATTTTTCTGTTTCCTCCGAAGGAAGAAAACCAGCGACTCTGGCCCCAGTCAAATAACTCAGAGATTGGGACAGAGCTGTGAGTTCCCAGGCTGCATATGGAGAGATGATGCCAAAGTGGCAGCTTCTGTGAGATATCAGCTGCTGTGAGTCTGTGGTGGTTCTCTATTTGTCTGGCAAGACATTGCGTGCTGGCTTCTTCAGAGGCAAGCAAGATGCCTGCTGACGCACTTCAATGTACAGATAAAAGGGAACTGATCAACCACTGCACATTTTGCGCCTCTCTCTCGCTCTCTCTCTCTCTCTCTCTATCTCTCTATCTATCTATCTCTCTGCGTGTCTTGGTCTCTCTGTCTCTCCGTCTCACACACACATGCAGAAACACACAGACATGTTGTGTGTATATATGTGTTTGTGCATTTGTGCTTGAGTTCCTCTAGACCCTGCAAGCAGGGTTTCTGTGGTTGGGCATGAGGAAGTTTCTGTCTCACCGTTCCCAAGTGATACCTGTGATGAGCGTTGGGATCGCCAGTGGATCCCCCATTCTTCCGATGTGCTCACCTTAGTTCCATGAAGATATCCCCTTGAGGAGTTTATATATCTTCCGTGAGTTCCATTCTCCAAAATGTTGAGTTCCGTGCACAAAAGTGCTCATGGTGTCATTTTGGCCTCCATTCAGAAAGACGGGCAGTGGGACTGAGAATTTCTGATTCAAGACAGGAAGGAGACACATCATCCCAGTTTTTGGTGGGCACAACCCACATAAAGCAGACGACAGGAAATTTCTCAGCGAGCTGTTTCATCAATCCTAAGGCAAAGCTCATGCCCCCTCACCCCTCTTCACGGGAACATCCTGCCTCTGCTGGCATAGGGTCAGGGCAGCAGTTGCAATGAGCGAAAGATGTCCCAAGTCCATAGTGGGCAGGGTGTGGCAATCCACGTGAGTTTGTGTGATTCGTGAAAACTTTGTTCATGGTGGTTTTTTGCTTCTAGCTCCATGCCCTACCAACGGCCTACTCCTTTATTAGAAAAGATCAAGATGGAACATAAACAGGCCATGGCAGACCTACAGAGGTTGGAGAAGGAGAATTCGGAAGCTTTCAGAAAATTCCAAGAGCTGGATGAGGGGTCACTCTTTCTATTGGTAAGTGCCTATCTTCCAGGGGAACACAGCATTGTGAAATGACCGACTCTACCCAATGTTTTCTCTGCACTGCAATGTCCACGCTTCTGGGTCTCTAGCCTTAGGACTCTTTAGCAAGCATCCTTTGCAAGCATCTTTTGATCTTGTGCCGTTGACACTCAGTTTTGCTAATTGTGAGAGAGACTCTAGCTCCTCCTAGGAACAGACTCAGACCCTTAATAGGATGGAGCTCAATGGTTATTAACCTTCCCAATGCTCTGACCATTCCAAGACAATTTGTCGTGTTTAGGTGAGCTCCAACCACAAACTCAATTTTCTTGCAACTTCTTAATTGTAATTTTGTTACTGTTACGAATCATGAGGTAAGTATTTGGTGTGCAGCATATGTGAGTTGTCACCCTTTGGCAGTGTCATGCCATCACCAAAGGAGTCATGACCCATAGTTTGAGGATCACTTCTCTGGGTAGAGGACCAATATGCAACATGACAGTGGTGTCGGGCAGGGTCTCAGGAAGTGGCAAGTTGCCCCCATGGGTCCTCTACAACCCTTGGGTCTCCTATCCTCCCTGGGAGCGGATCTGTCCCTTACCTCCTGATGCTGTCCCATTACCATGGTCAGTGAACGGCACTGAAGGACACAATGTGGTTGGTAGACATCCTTGGATGTCTTCTCTTGTGGGTATATTCAGAAAGGGTGTGATTCCCTTTGGGACTGTCCGTTCTCTACTCTTGGCATCCGGATTGCAGCTGTCGTGGCTGCATTGGCCTCTTGTCTCTGTCTTCTTTACGACCAGTGGGGCAGATGGGTTATGGAGGCAGGGGTGGCAGGAGGAGGCTGGAAGGGCTCACTATACTGAGACTGTTCACAGCGATCTGCAGCAACAACTGCAAGGAGAAGACACAGCTGCACAAAGTGGTGGACAAGCTGAGGCAAGAGACTAAGAAGGTGCTAGGGGAATGGATCCTGCTGCAGCACTATCTGGGGGAACTGAAAGTCATCTTTGAGGAGGAAGAAGAAGGCATCAGAGACTTCTGGACCCAGGTGCAGCAGGTAGGGACGCGCAGATGTCTGCGGATTAGGCCCTGCACCATTTCCTCCTGTTACCTTAGCCCGTCTACCCATCCGACCTAATGTACTTTCCCTTATCCCTTTCCTGGCCCTCGCACACACATTCATCCAACTCATTCTCATGACGACATCCAACTGTTCATCAGTGTTTCTGGAGGAGAGTCTCTTGTAAGAATTAACTGGCAAACAAACCCTGCTGCTTTTCTTGAAGCTTCAGGTCAAGCAGGGAGAGGGCTCAACAACGCAAAATACACTTCCAAGTCATTGAGATGGCCGGGATGCTGTGTACTGACTTGAGGGAGACACTTCCCTATCCCGTGGCTCATTGCCTTTGCAGAGTCCATGTGACGTCACTTGGGAGCAGGGAAATCAGCTGGGAATTAGGAGATCCTACTACAAATGTCAAAGAGTCATTCTCATTGGCCCTGCGTTGGATTCCATGTGGCCTCTCTTCTTAAAATTCTCTGCATCCCAATGTTGTCAATTCACTCCGCTCAACTCTTGCTTCACACTGTCAGGAACCTCAGTGTGAGGTGGCCACCAGCGTTTCCTATGTGTTTCCTTGGCAAGGTCTCCCCATGCAGCTTACAGTATGGTGCCGATGGGTTGTCCATGCATGGGAAGGGGCTTGTGTCAGGCTGCTTGGTTTTATTGGGAGCTCTGAGGCTTTCAGAAAATAAAATCCACACAGTGCAGCATAGTCTGGACAATCAGAACATATTCTATGCAATTTTAGTCCTGGGATATGGAGTGCAGAGGCATTGGATTCTTCTGAATTATCTGCTGTGCTTAATCCAAACTAAAGTGATCATCTAGCATGTTGCCTCCTCATCTTCTTTTGTGCTCAGATTCCATCTGTGCGTTTCTATCTCTGGATCTCTCCCGGTCTCTGTTCTTTGGTGCTTTGTTTTGTGTTTGGAGCTATGGGCGTTGTATATCATACACCAAGCATGTGCATAATCGCTTGAAGAGATTTCAGGTTTGTCAGTCTCTGCTGTGAAATGGGCATCCTTCCTACCAAGAAGCTTTGATTTTGGTAAAACTGAAAGACCACCATGCTCCTGGTATCCTCCTGCGTGCTTGTACAGTCAGCGAATGTACTCATGCCTGTGCTCAAAACGCTCCTAAGAACTCATTCTTCTAATGAATAGGAGCAGAAGAGACTGGAGGAAACCTGCAGTCCCAGCAGAAGGAGAGGGAGCTGGTCAACCAGAAGAAGAAGTTTGCAGAAAAGCTGCAGCATTACTTGACTGTCTCCCTGATGAGGTATGTACCAGAGTGGGAGTTGGGATTTGGATCCAGGTGGATCTCCTTCTTCTACCTCGGGTCGCTGTTTTGTGGTATCTGCATATTCACACCTCTCCCCGACAATATCAGAAGAAGAACAAGTCAGAGTCATGCTGATGCAGACAAGAAGAAGTTCCTACAGGTAATAACATGCTCGACATTCAGGGAGTTGTAGAATGATGCCCACCTTGCTCCCTTCTGAGTTTTCTGGTATCTTCTCACAGGGCTTTTCCTTGAACTCACACAGCTCTGCCTGCTTTTGCCTCCTAAGCCTGGGCTTCAATAAAGCTGTGTCTTAAAATGCCAGAAGCAAATATGTTTCCACTGAGAATCATAAGCTGTATGGATGAGATTGCAATGCTTGGCTTTCTTTGCTATTCTGTTGGCTGTTCTCTTTGTTTGGCCATTTCCCATGGGAAGTGTTGGACAGATACTATGTTCCGCCATTGCCTGAACCCACACAGACCTGTCTGCTGAGGGATTGTTGTAGCTCTCACAAGGCCTTGTATCGCAGACTCTTGTAGAGAAACAGGGTGTCGATACCCAGCTTTCATCCTTAGAAAACAAGGCCGGTTTTCTTTACTAAATCAAAACCCCCCAGAAGACTCCATGTTCCCAGGCACACATCTGAGGCGATCCTGCTCCACCATGGTGGCCCCATCCTGCATATTGCCCGGATGGGAGGTTCCTTCTCAGCAGGAGGCATCAAGATGTCCCGTGGCTTTGTCCGGTTGTCTAAGCAGCAATGTTGTATTATGTCTACGTATAAACTGGGGTGGCCCATGGCTATTCACCACGAATATTCTGTTTTCGCCCCATGCTGTTAATGCATGGATTCAGTTTGCTATTCCTTTTGTTACAATATCGTCACAGGACTGATGGAGAATGCTTCATTCTTTCTCATAGAGCATATACGTACATTACTCCAATCAAAGTTGACACTTGTTAAAGGTTGAAAACATTCAAATTTAAGGGATCAGTGACCATTGTTCCTTAGGGATTAAACAATGGCTTCCATCGAAAGATCAACGTTGAGCATCAGGCACGATGTGTCTTTTGGTGAGGTCAGAGTTTGAGAGCCAACACACAAGGACCCCACTGGGAATGTCCTCTAACTGCCTTCCTCCACCAGATCAGAAAAATACAGCATGAACTGGAGCAAGCTTGGGCATGACGAGCCTCGGGCAGACAGAGATGCTGCAGCAGGGCCACTAAACATCTGAGACAGGCAGGTGACCTACCATTGTATGACATTTCCAGAAACTGTGACATTCTTCGGTGGATTTTTCTTGACTCTGGTCTCCTGGGTGTCGATGGGCCCTGATTCTGTCTTGTCATTGAACGAAAAAGGCTATTTTGGGATCTCATTGCCTTTCTTTCTTCTCACAGCACCCTTTCAGTAAATTCAGAAGGCCGAAGGAAGACACCGAAAACCACAAGCCATAGCATTCTCCACTAAAGAACCAAAGCATCCATCCTTGGTGATTGCTTCATCTTCAAAGCCCTAAGACGCCTGGCTATACTTGTCATGAAAAGCTTTAACAATCTG